>NC_139580.1:1354753-1367253 GCF_946808225.1 Silurus aristotelis
GGATGAAGCCCTGTGGCATGACCCAGTACGGAGACGTGATGCTGGGCTGAGTAATGCACTTATTTGTATATTTTTGTACTTTATTTTTACATGGGCTTACTGTACACAAGTGGCAAACTCATAAGATTTCTGTTTGTTTTTACAAGTGCTACGTGTAAATGCACAAGATTTCTGTTTTGTCTTTTTGTACAAGTGCTAAATGCACAGGGTTTTTTTGTTTTGCAACATGCATTTAGCCTACAGTGAACAATAAACATTTATTTCTCCAGCTTCATGTCCTGAGCATTGTGTTTTCTATTTTTCTACGTAGTGTTTAGTGACTGTTCCGTAGTGATTTTCATTTTGATTGACTCGGGGCACGATTTGACATCATAGTTCAGTTTTGAGCTCAGATTCAACTGTTTTGAGGTGAAAGTTTGGTTTTGCAAAAAGAGTCTGAGGTTTTGTGAATGTAGCTTGAGAATTGGGTTTTGTGTTCACAGTTTAGAGAAAAGGAGAGCAGCTTTCAAGAAATGTGTCTTAGCAATCGAGAAAAACTGTAATTTGTGCTCTAAACCTATATTGTAACCCTACTGTAAATCTGCACACCTGTACTGTAAACCTACTGTAAATCTGCACACCTGTACTGTAAACCTACTGTAAATCTGCACACCTGTACTGTAAACCTACTGTAAATCTGCACATCTGTACTGTAAACCTACTGTAAATCTGTACATCTGTACTTCAAACCTACTGTAAATCTGCACATCTGTACTGTAAACCTACTGTAAATCTGTGCTCTACATTTTTATGGTTTATTTCTAACCAAGAATAAATGCTGAAAGTTCGTTTTGTATTAACATAAAACTGAGTAAAACTTTAGTGACTGTCTTTGATTTTTTGCTTTAAAACTGAGACATTACACAGATCTAATTTCTCAAGTTTTAGTTTCAGTAGAAAACCGTCAGGTAGGTCTTACATTTTCAAGCAGTGAGGACATCGAGACAAACTGCTCTTTCCTGCATGCCACTGAAACACAGTGAGACGTTTTAGATTTGGGGGTGATTTGGGCTCAGTTTTAATGTTATTATTTATATTAATATATATCAATTACTATTACTGCCTTAGTAATTCACTGTTTTACTAATACATTCATATATCATCTGTATATAAACGGTGTATATAAGTGTATATCTATCTATCTATCTATCTATCTATCTATCTATCTATCTATCTATCTATCTATCTATCTATCTATCTATCTATCTATCTATCTATAGATTAAAGTTTTATTAGTAAAGCAGCACTTTTACACTGTCTTCCACTAACTGCAGTGTAAATCTTTCAACTTTACTGTAAATCTTTTGACTTGGCTGTACATTTTCCAAACTTTACTGTAAAACAGTCTTGTATAAATCAATAGAACTTTATTGTAAATCTGCAGAATGAACCTGTAAAGTTCCCTGTTAAAGTCAGCACTGTATTAAACCTGTAAATAACGGTTGTAAGATGAGGACGAGTCTCACCAGGAACGTTTCGTTGCAGTGCACACAGATGATTTGCACCTTTCTGTAGATCACCACGGGTTTGGAAAGAACAGGCACCTTGATCACTCGATTACTGAGGACACACAGGAAAAAGACCATTCAAACCCTGATCTGATTCAAACATCAGCCACCACAGGACAAAACGGCGAGGGTTTAGCTTCTGCTGTTCCTTACCACAGAGTCCTGGAACACGTCACATATACTTTAGAGTTGCTAAAGCACAAAAGCTTTTTGCATACACAGCGTAAAAATCTCTTCCCTGGAGGGGGATGCCTTAAAGGCTGCAAACACACACACACACACACACACACACACATATCAAAACAGCAAAATGATGAAATAATTAATCAGAAATAAAAAAAAATTTTAAAGGACTGATTAATGCTGAATTAATTAACTAACTAATTAAGTAACACTGTACATCCATATCGAAAAAATACTGAATTAGAGACTCTGATAGTTCACGCTGAAAACCCAGAATCTGTGTTTTATAAAGAAAAATGCTCTGATCTCATTAAGCACAAATAAAGTCTGCGCACGATGTTGTACACCAGCGCCGCCTAGTGGTCATCCCCCTAACGGCAACATGACAACGATTTTTTTTCCGTGTTCTCTGAAGTCGTTACAGTAAAATACCACATGGAACAGAGGGACTGGAAGGTGTGATGTTCACACACTATCAGGTTACTCGTGTTACTGTTCTCACACTGAAGTTCTCCGATTATAATTCCCAGCTTTTTTTTTGGTGTCTTGCAGGACAGCACATTGTGCTGCTATAAACAAAAGTTCAATAATAAAACAGAAATGAAATGAAATTATTTTTATTTGTATAGCATTTACAGAGATAAAGCAGTAATATGGTTGTACACTGGTCCCCCAGAACTTGCAGGGGTTACGTTCTAAGACCCCCGCAAACTCTGAAAATCTGGGAATTTTGGACCCACCCCCGCAGCCCCTATGGTACCTTCATCTAGACATTACGCCAGTAAGTTGGTTCCTTTGTGATTCAAACTCAGCAGAACATGTGAAGTAATGGACATAAATGCTTGTTAGTGAAAACAATTTTATTTCCTAACATTCCTGAACATTTGGATTCCCGCTGCAGATTGGCACGAATTTTAAGATCATCTGCAACTTTCTGTTAGTTAGGTTCTAAATCAGAACCCTGAATTATCGTGTAAGGTTGTGTAATGTGTAAGGTTCCCTTTTGAACCTGGTTCCTCTCGAGGTTTCTTTCTTATGATGTCTCAGGGAATTTTTTCTTCACCACTGGCTCAAACATTAGGGACAAACTTACTGGCACTAAACTTCTACATTCCGACTTCATAAACTCTTTATCCGTGTAAAGCTGCTTTGGGAAAATGTCTATTGTAAAAACACTACACAAATAAAACTGAACTGAACTGAAGTATTAAAAAAAAGAAAACATCACAGTGTCATTGATTCCACACAGGTGGAGACGTTCCTGTAGGCAAGCTGTTTTTTGAATAAACACTTTCGGAGCAGCTGTTATAGAGAATGAATCAACACCTTCTGACCTTCCGGTGAGGTTTAACGGACAAGCTGGGAATTGTAATGAGGAATAGTAATGATGGGAATCAGCCGATGATCATCAGAACACTTACTATATACTCCTGACACTTTTCACACTTCACAACGTAGCTTCTGAGGAATTCTTTCCTCATTGGGATCTCAGCTTTACACACTTCACAGCAGATAGAGTTGGTGCCACCTGCTGGTGCTGCCCTGTTTGGATGAGGAGCCTCTTTCTGACATGATGGAGTGGATGGAACATCTGAACCGTCTAGCAAAGAAGGGTGAAATTTGGCACACTGATCAAATAGGGTCTAAGGAACAGTCTGAGCAAATTTGGGCCAAGTGGCTTGCCCTGAGATAGAGCATCATCGGGGCTAATATGGGCCTTTATAAGTTTAATCATAACATGAATCACCATAACATTAAGGTAATGATGTCACTTCCTCCTTCAGAGAGCAGATACACATTTCTATAGTTATTGCCATAATTCTAAAATATTTCAAATCATTTTCATCTACATTTGTTTACACAATGCATTTGTCTCAATTCTGACAATAAAAGAATAAACCTTACCGGCTGCTCCGGCTTCTCCTGCCGCTACAGACACCTGGGGAGTTTCTTCTGTGTCCTCCAACATGTTCAGAGATGTGACGAGACTAAACAACCAGCAGACGTTTAAAACCTGTAAAAGCTCATCATTACAGAGCCACAATTGGAGCAGAGGGAAAGGGGGCGTGGCTACCACGAGTACATGTGTCATCTCGGGTCATTTCAATATTTCCTGTAAAGATCAAAACACACATCGTGTCAGAGTTCATTTCTATGGTAGTAAATTATTTTGAAGAACACAACAACAGAATACATTTCAAACATACCCTGGGAGCTTAAAAGTTTGTGACCCCTTCAGAAGTTTCTGTATTTCTGATTAAATGTCCAGACAGTAGCTTGCCTCAGGTCCATCTGCAACATTTCCAATGGATTTATGGACTTTACATGAACTTTATTCTTCTTTAAGCAATGCACTTGGGCAGCGATGTTCTTTTTGGAGAGCAGTAGATTTCTCATTGCAGCTCTGCCTTGTTCAACCTGAACATTGTGAGAGAAGCACATACTTCATTTGCTTAGAATGGATGAGCATCAACCAAAATCATGAAGTGATGAATGTGATACACAACTAAGTGTTTTTTATAGAGAGAATATATAAATCTTAGGTTCACAAACTTCCAGTTCGCATTTTGTCTGTGCTTCAGGCCAAGAAGAAACAAAGTTCAAACAAAGTGTTCCTCTCCCGTTCTTCTCTTCAGATCTGCCCAATTTATTCTGACACCATAAATCTGAATGGAATTCTCTCAAGTTGGAGAAACTCTGTGCAAATGGAAATTGTTCCACATCAACAGCCTACATACTGTAGAAATAGTTCAAATCAAATCAAATCAAATCAAATCAAATTTTATTTGTCACATACATACAGAGTACGACATGCAGTGAAATGCTTTTTACGACGGTCCGGCATGAGGGAATAGGATGGGAGACAAATAAACCAAGAAAAAGAAGGCAGATAAATAAAGAGTATAAACTCTATAAAATATATAAAGATACAGTATATATGAGAAAAAATGTGTATATACAAGGAAATGCTTATGACAGTAAACAGTAAAACAGTAAAAATTTAAGGTGGTTGATGTGATTGTGCTTAAAGTTTCGGTGTGACTCGTTACTGTAAAAAACTCATTTATGGATGTTTATAGTGTAGTGAAACATTTATAGTGTATAGTGACCCAAATTACAGATAAGCGGGAGAAAATGAATGAATGAATGAAATGAGACGTTTCTTTAGAACCCTGATGCTACATCACACAACACAGAGCTACATACACAACACAGAGCTACATCAAACAACATAGAGCTACATACACAACACAGAGCTACATCAAACAACATAGAGCTACATACACAACACAGAGCTACATCAAACAACATAGAGCTACATACACAACACAGAGCTACATCAAACAACATAGAGCTACATACACAACACAGAGCTACATCAAACAACATAGAGCTACATACACAACACAGAGCTACATCAAACAACATAGAGCTACATACACAACACAGAGCTACATCAAACAACATAGAGCTACATACACAACACAGAGCTACATCAAACAACATAGAGCTACATACACAACATAGAGCTACATCAAACAACACAGAGCTACATCACACAACATAGAGCTACATCACACAACATAGAGCTACATCACACAACATAGAGCTACATCACACAACATAGAGCTACACCAAACAACATAGAGCTACACCAAACAACATAGAGCTACACCAAACAACATAGAGCTACATCACACAACATAGAGTTACATCACACAACATAGAGCTACACCAAACAACATAGAGCTACATCACACAACATAGAGCTACATCACACAACATAGAGCTACATCAAACAACATAGAGCTACATCAAACAACATAGAGCTACATCACACAGCATTGAGCTACATCCCACAACATAAAGCTGCATCACACAACACAGAGCTACATCTCACAACATAGAGCTACATCACACAACAGAGCTACATCACACAACATAGAGTTACATCACACAACATAGAGCTACATCACACAACACAGAGCTACATCACACAACACAGAGTTACATCGCACAACATAGAACTACATCACACAACACAGAGCTACATCACACAACATAGAGCTACACCACACAACATAGAGCTACATCACAAAACACAGAGCTACATCCCACAGCATTGAGCTACATGCACAGCATTGAGCTACATCACACAACATAGAGCTACACCAAACAACATAGAGCTACATTACACAACATAGAGCTACATCAAACAACATAGAGCAACATCACACAGCATTGAGCTACATGCACAGCATTGAGCTACATCACACAACATAGAGCTACACCACACAACATAGAGCTACATCACAAAACACAGAACTACATCCCACAGCATTGAGCTACATGCACAGCATTGAGCTACATCACACAACATAGAGCTACACCAAACAACATAGAGCTACATTACACAACATAGAGCTACATCAAACAACATAGAGCAACATCACACAGCATTGAGCTACATGCACAGCATTGAGCTACATCACACAACATAGAGCTACATGGCATCGTCTGTGGAATGGTTTGGCGATATGAGAACTGAATGGGGTCCAGTGAGGGTGGAAGCTAGGTCTTGATGTGCTTCATGATGAGCCTCTCAAAGCAACTCATCACAATGTGTGTGAGCGTGACAGGACGATCGTCATTGAGGCAGGAGACTGTAGACTTCTTCAGCACAGGGACGATGGTCGTTGTCTTGAGGCACATAGGAACAATGGCACTGCTCAGGGAGATGTTGGGATTGGCTGTGAGATTGACCCGTGTTTAACCTTGGAGAAAGCATGTATAGATCACATTGGTTGTCATTTTTATGGAATCTCCTCCTGTTATTTTCTGGCCTGTAAACTCCAGAAGCAGTACAGATAGTAAACATTTATACCTGTGTGAGGAAGACGCAGATGGATGAAGACGGACAGAAACGGTACATATATGGTTGAAGAAAGTGAGACGGTATATGGTGATTAGTTCATTTGTTTATCCAATCAACTTTCTTTTCGTTCATGACCGTGTCTAATAAAGTCCTTGTGTGATGGAATTTCAGCTCGGTAGTTCTTTGAGATTTTGCAGATTGAAATTTCAATAAAGCTTATTCCATTAAACCAGGACTGGCCTACTTTAATTTTAAAATGTGGATTTTCACAACAGGAGCATGAAATTCTCCCTTCAACTAGGAGACCCAAAAACCTGTTTCAGCATAATAATGTTCCTTTGCACAAAACCAGCTCCATGAAGGTCTGCTTTCCATGTTTTGAATGTGTGGAAGATCTTCAACACTATTGAATATATTTGAGATGAATGTGAACACTGACTGCACCCCAGGAACCTCAATTCAATTCAATTCAATTCATGTTTATTTGTATTGCGCTTTTAACAATGAACATTGTCTCAAAGCAGCTTTACACAGATAATGTGGTGATTAAAACTAAATATGTTCTTTGTAAGTAAGTTTGTCCCTGATGAGCAACTGTGGCAAGGAAACACTCCCCGAGATGGCATAAGGAAGAAACCTTGAGAGGAACCAGACTCAAGAGGGAACCCATCCTCATCTGGGTGACACCGATGATAAACAATGTTGCGGTGCAGTGATGACGATCAGAAGCAAACTGCACTCCCGAGTCAGTGTGGGAGACTGTTGACATCAACTACAGTCAAAATCCATCCTCAAAGCTCACGTTCTTACGCCATAATTTCATGGAACCACCCAAGGCGTTGATGAGAAACCGTCCCCAGCTGCACAGAGTGGCCTCCAGTCAAAGAGAACACTATCCAGGCCTGGACGAAGTGGGAAGATCCACGGAGGGGAGAGGGGCAGGAACAGTGGTCACTGGAGCCTCAGGAGCATGTTTAACTCGACCGAGAGAAAGAGAGAAAGAGAGAGAGAGAGAGAGAGAGAGAGAGAGAGAGAGAGAGAGAGAGAGAGAGAGAGAGAGAGAGAGAGAAGGATATGGATAATTAAGTGTCCTTATTGTTGTATGAAAGTTAATGTCACTGTGCAGTTTGGACTCCGGCAAGACTCACTATAGCAGTATAGCTAAAAGGGAGAAGCAGAAGGTAACACAGACATGAGGATCTCTGGGATAAGAGACGACCCACCACACCACCATCAACAAACCTGAGTGAACACGTGAATGTGAGGAGACGACAGCATACAAATATCCCAGTTCACCAAACACTCTATATCAATGTTCCCTCCAGATCTGAGCCTTTACCTGAGAAAAAATCTACTGATTAAAGGTTTGACTAAATAAATATGTGTTCAGCCTCGACCACTGAGACTGTGTCTGAGTCCCGAAAACTGATTGGAAGGTTGTTCCATAACTGTGGGGTTTATAAGAGAAACATCTGCCCCCTGCTGTAATCTTCATTATTTAAGGTACCAACAAATAGCCTGCACCTTTTGATCTAAGTAGGCGTGGAGGATCATCCTGGTACAGAAGTTCACTCAGATACTGCGGCGTGAGAGCGTTAAGTGTTTTATACGTCAGTAGTAGTATTTTATAATCAGTGTGAGATGTAATTGGGAGCAGTGTAGATGATTAATACAGGGGTGATGTGGTCATATTTTCTAGATCTAGTGAGGCTGCATTCTGAACTAACTGAAGCTTATTTCTGCACTTACTTCAACACCCAGACAGTAAGGCATTACAGTAATCTAGATGTTACAAAACCATCTACTAGTTTTTCTGCATCCTGTAACGACATCATATTTCTAATTTTAGCAATATTTCTAAGGTGAAAGAAGGCGATCCTGGTGATATTATTCACATAAGACTCAAAGGAAAGACTCGGGTCAATAATCACACCAAGGTCTTTGACTGCTGTCACACTGAAACAGAAACACCATCCAGAGATGCTACAGAATCAGAAAGTTTGCTTCTAGCTGCATGTGGTCCTAGTAAAAGTACTTCCGTCTTATCTGAGTTGAGCAGAAGAAAGTTATTAAGCATCCACTGTCTAATGTCCTTTACACACTCCTCAACATTGTTAAGCTGATCTCTCTCATCTGGCTTTGCTGAAATATACAACTCTGTATCATCAGCATAGGAATGGAATCTAATACCATGTTTATGAATAATTTCTCCAAGAGGCAGCAGATATAAAAAGTAAAGCAGAGGGTTTAAGACAGATCCTTGAGGAACACCAAACTTTACCTCATAGAGTGTGGAGAACTCACCATTAACATCAACAAACTGATAGCGATCAGTCAAATAAGACCTGAGCCAAGAGAGAGCTGTTCCCTTTATTTCAACAACGTTCTCAAGTCTAGCAAGTAGTATAGTGTGATCAATGGTGTCAAAAGCTGCACTGAGGTCGAGCAAAACAAGTAAGGAGACAAAACCCTGATCAGAGGCCAATAACAGTCATTTACCACCTTAACTAGCGCCGTCTCTGTGCTATGATGAGGCTGAAATCCTGACTGATACATTTCATAAATGTTCTTCCTCAGTAGGTGTGAGCAGAACTGCTGTGCTCCAACCTTTTCTAAAATTCTGGATATGAAGGGGAGGTTTGATATTGGTCTGTAGTTGGACAGCTGACAGGGTCAAGGTCAGGTTTCTTAATTAGGGGGTGGATAACTGCCAGTTTGAAGGACTTTGGTACAAAACCAGTGCTAATGGAAGAGTTTATTATTTTAAAACAGGTTCAATTCCCTCTGGAATTATCTGTTTAAAGAAACTTGTAGGTGAGGGATGGAGATGCAGGTTGATGATTTTGATGAGGAGATTAATGAAATGAAGTCATTCTCGTGAATAGGAGTAAAACTTTGTAATTGATTGTCTGCTATAATTACACTGCTGTCTACAGGGTTATTTATAAAATAATTTGGATTTATATTAACCGTCTGGATTTTTTGCCTGATGTTTTCAATTTTATTATTAAAAAAGTTCATGAAATCATTAGTACCTAATTTCTATGAGGGTGGAGAAATATGCTGATCAGCAGCACTAAGAGATTTTCTATAATTTAGGAGGCTCCCCTTCCATGCTATTTGAAATACTGTTAATTTTGTTTGACGTCATTTCCGTTCTAATTTTCGAGTGGTCTGTTTTAAGGTGCGTGTATGATCATTATACCACTGTGCTAATTTTTTCTCCCTGATAATTTTTGTCTTAAGGGGAGCTCCATCATCTAGGGTATAACGTAACATTGATTCTAGGTGTTCAGTGGCCCAGTCGAGCTCTGCAGGGTCTGACGGAGATCTATCTAATATCGTAATTTCTGGAAGATTGTTAATAAAACGCACTGTTGTAGCTGACGTGAAAGTACGCTTAACACGATAACGTGGTGAAGTAGTAATGCAATGACTGAGGCAAATTTTAAACGAGATTAGATAATGGTCTGAAATAGCTTCAGACTGTGGAATTATGACTACGTTTTTTTTTTTTTTATTCAAATGTTAACAACAAATCGAGAGTGTGTCACCACTATGAGTGGGTCCTATAACATTCTGATTAATTCCAACTGAATCTAGAATGGACACAACTGCTGCTCTTAAGGAGTCTTCCTGATTATCAAAATGAATATTAAAGTCACCAATAATTAATGCTTTGTGTAAAGAAGCAGCTACATTTGTGATGAAATCTGCAAATTCTATGAGAAAATCAGAGTCGGGCCCCTGGGGGTCTATAAATAATAATTAGTGGAATTGACTGACTGGACCTGCTTTTGGACACTGAATATTTTATTCACTGTCCTCCTCACCTACACCAGTGACCTGACTTTACTAACACACATGTAGCTGAATGAATCTCCACAACCATCTAGTGGAACATCTTCCCAGAAGAGTGGAGATTATTATAACAGTAAATGGAGACAAAATATGAAATGGAATGTTCAAAAAACAAGCACAAACTAATGTTTGGCCAAACAGTGTACAATAAAAGAATCAAATTTATTGATCTGTTCATTTTTAAACTTTTCATTCTTGTGGTGGATACTTGCGTGTTTTTGAAAGAAAGAAATGATGTGAAGGTTTTGTCGAGTCATCGTCTACAGCGTATAAAATAACGTCTGTGGGTGTGATATACAGTCACATGGGTCACATGTCAGTCTGCTGTAAAACATTGCGTGTCAATCAGCCATAAATCTGCAAGAAACTGTAACAGGGAGGTCAAAGTTTACCAGTTTAACAGTAAAATCCAGCCGTGTGTCCGACAGAAAGACAGACAGATTACAGTTTACAGAACATATAATGAAATGTCACTCATGAGTCATGATGATGATGATGATTCTGATGAACTTCATTTTCACCAGTTTTTTCAAACATGGTCACCACAGACAGTTTGCACTGTACAGCACTCATATTCCCCCTCGTACTGATTGACCCATCACAGTCTGCACCAATGTGCTCAGGACCACAGTGTACATGTAATCACCATCACTTGAGGATCAAGTTCCCTTTTGAGTCTGGTTCCTCTCAAGGTTTCTTACTCATGAATTTTTTCCTTCACCACACTCACCACTGACTCACTCCTTAGGGAGAAACTTATAAGGAACAAACGTATAGGTTCTTTTTTTTCCTTAAAATGAGCCGGAAAACCTGAATGTAGCTAATTCACAAATGTAAGATCTATCCATCCATCTATCCGTCCATCCATGCTGAAAATCAAATCACTGGTGCCATCTTGTGGGGAGGAGAAACTCCCCAGAAGCACATCTTTACTATAATGAAGGCTTTGAGGGATGTGATCAAGAACATGATAAAGCAGAAATAGATGAAGCTCTACTGTTGGTCTGGATGGAGCTCCATTGCCAATCAAAGCCTTGTGAAAAAATAACATTAAACCATTAGTTAATCCTGGAGTTAAATCTGATCCAATCTAGCAGTAGACCAATAACATTCCTAATCTATAATTCATTACTATTTCTGTTGGGGTTTAGAGTAAAAAAAGATGAATAAAGCATGAGAGATGTGAATTCC
This sequence comes from Silurus aristotelis, assembly GCF_946808225.1. Lineage (NCBI taxonomy): Eukaryota > Metazoa > Chordata > Actinopteri > Siluriformes > Siluridae > Silurus > Silurus aristotelis. The sequence goes on from NC_139580.1 coordinate 1,366,412, forward strand.
AGCTCATTTCCTGATCTAGACGACAAACACCTTCACATAGCAGCTTTATTGGACACCTTTGGGTGAGCAAAAGTATTAGAACAGACAATATATTTCCGTTCTTCTTCTGTGGTGCTGTTCCAGGTCTGTAGCTGAGCTTCTTTTAGTTCCTGTTTACTCCTGTGAGACCCGAGACTGGGGTGAAGCTTCAGCTTCCAGCAGGACAACGAGCCTGAGCACAGCATGAAGAACCAACTAAAATAAACACGTATGCAAGGGTCAGTGGGCTACTGCATGGAGAGCACAATGAAGGAGTTGAAATCCCATCAAGCTCCCACTGCTGGTCCATGAGTAAGAGCCCGAGGTTTAATAGTCATCAGCTAAACGAGAAAAATACATAATACATAAATGCAAAAATATCTGCTTTTGTGTCATCATGAGAAATAATACAGGTTTAAAACCAATCAGTAAAAATGGAACTGGTGAATTCTGAATAAAAACACAGGAGTCTGTTCTCAAAGAATTTATTGGAGATGTTTGGTGGTGGTTGATGATGAAGGATCAGGCACTGTGTGGCATGCTTTGGTTAATCCAGCATATTAAGAAAAGTGCTCTAGTGTAACACACACACACACACACACACACACACACACACACACACACACACACACACACACACACACACACACACACAGTAAACGCCAGGGGAGTTTTAGCCCTTTCCATCACAGACAGAGGTTTAGCTCAGCACGTGTTAGTTTGTTCTTGGTTGAGCAGAACATCCTCACAGCTCACAGTCTTAACCTCGTCCACGTCTCCTCCCTCAGAGGGCGGGGCTTGGACCTGGGTGGGGTCTGCCAGGC
>NC_139580.1:1372253-1407253 GCF_946808225.1 Silurus aristotelis
TGATTCGCCCCCTCTCTCTGATTTTGACATGCCCCCCTCTCTCTGATTGATTGACATGCCCCCTCTCTCTGATTTTGATTCGCCCCCTCTCTCTGATTGATTGACATGCCCCCTCTCTCTGATTTTGACTCGCCCCCTCTCTCTGATTTTGACATGCCCCCTCTCTCTGATTGATTGACATGCCCCCTCTCTCTGATTTTGACACGCCCCTCTCTCTGATTTTGACATGCCCCCCCCCCCAGATTTTGACTCGCCCCCTCTCTCTGATTTTGAAATCCCCCCTCTCTCTGATTTTGACACGCCCCCTCTCTCTGATTTTGACATGCCCCCCTCTCTCTGATTGTTTGACATGCCCCCTCTCTCTGATTTTGACATGCCCCCCTCTCTCTGATTGTTTGACATGCCCCCTCTCTCTGATTTTGACATGCCCCCCTCTCTCTGATTGATTGACATGCCCCCTCTCTCTGATTGATTGACATGCCCCCTCTCTCTGATTGATTGACATGCCCCCTCTCTCTGATTTTGACTCGCCCCCTCTCTCTGATTTTGACTCGCCCCCTCTCTCTGATTGATTGACATGCCCCCTCTCTCTGATTTTGACATGCCCCCTCTCTCTGATTTTGACATGCCCCCTCTCTCTGATTGATTGACATGCCCCCTCTCTCTGATTGATTGACATGCCCCCTCTCTCTGATTTTGACTCGCCCCCTCTCTCTGATTTTGATTCCCCCCCCCCCCCAGATTTTGACATGCCCCCCTCTCTCTGATTGATTGACATGCCCCCTCTCTCTGATTTTGACATGCCCCCTCTCTCTGATTTTGACATGCCCCCCCCCCAGATTTTGATATGCCCCCCTCTCTCTGATTTTGACATGCCCCCCTCTCTCTGATTGATTGACATGCCCCCTCTCTCTGATTTTGATTCGCCCCCTCTCTCTGATTTTGACATGCCCCCTCTCTCTGATTGATTGACATGCCCCCTCTCTCTGATTTTGATTCGCCCCCTCTCTCTGATTTTGACATGCCCCCCTCTCTCTGATTGATTGACATGCCCCCTCTCTCTGATTTTGATTCGCCCCCTCTCTCTGATTTTGACATGCCCCCTCTCTCTGATTGATTGACATGCCCCCTCTCTCTGATTTTGACTCGCCCCCTCTCTCTGATTTTGACATGCCCCCTCTCTCTGATTGATTGACATGCCCCCTCTCTCTGATTTTGACACGCCCCTCTCTCTGATTTTGACATGCCCCCCCCCCCCCCCCAGATTTTGACTCGCCCCCTCTCTCTGATTTTGAAATCCCCCCTCTCTCTGATTTTGACACGCCCCCTCTCTCTGATTTTGACATGCCCCCCTCTCTCTGATTGTTTGACATGCCCCCTCTCTCTGATTTTGACATGCCCCCCTCTCTCTGATTGTTTGACATGCCCCCTCTCTCTGATTTTGACATGCCCCCTCTCTCTCATTTTGACATGCCCCCCCCCCCCCCCCCCGATTTTGACATGCCCCCCCGCTCTCTGATTATTTGACATGCCCCCCCCCTTTCTGATTTTGACATGCCCCCCCCTCTCTGATTGATTGAAAACCCCCATTTCTCATTGATTGACCCACACCCCTCTCTTTAATTGATTGGCATGCCCCTCATTCTGATTGACACGCCCCTTTCTGATCGACACGCCCCCTCACTCTGATTGGTTTTCACTGATATAATGATATGCAAACCTCTGAGTTTGAAGAGCTCCCCATTGGTTGAGTTGACCACAAACATGTGAGGTGCTTCATCGCTTGTGGTAACCACTGCACCAATCAGAGAGAGGCTCCCTCTGGGTTTCTGACTCCGCCCCTGTTCATTCACAAAGTACTGCAGCTGGTGAAGTTCTTCATCCAGAACAAAGTACCTACAGAGAGAGACAGAAAGAGGGCAGGGCCACAGTGATCATGTGATACAGCAATAGACATGTGACACAACAATACCACAGACTCCAATCAGACTCCAATCCCATTTCACAGCTACACTATGACTGGTGTGTGTGTGTGTGTGTGTGTGTGTGTGTGTGTGTGTGTGTGTGTGTGTGTGTGTCTGAAAATGAGCATACTGTATGAAAACATGTCTGATGTGCTAAGGAGACAACCCTTTCTAAAACAAACCCTTTCTGATTGGTTATGAAATCAACGCTTTTTCTGATTGGTCAAGAAATCATGTCTTAAAATTAGGTAACACACACACCACACACGGTGTATAACACAACAGGAAACACAGAGCAAAGTGCACATTTACTAATTTACACTCATGCCTCATTATGTCATATCCTGTGGGTGTGCCTTTTTTCTCTTTCTCTCTCTCTCTCTCACACACACCTACAGTGAAAATTCAGCACAGGATAACCCTGAGGCATGTCATGTGACCTGCTGAGGATCTGCTGAAAATCCTGTCAGAGCGCTTATCTCACTCTGTACCAACATCTCCTCCTCCCAAAGCTCCTGTCAGAGCTCTCAGAACGCTCATCTTACGCTGTACCAACATCTCCTCCTCCTAAAGCTCCTGTCAGAGCGCTCATCTCACGCTGTACCAACATCTCCTACTGCTGTTCCCTGAACCCTATGACCTCTGTGTGTCCTTCTACATTTTACATGAACAGAGATGCATCATAGAACCCCAGTGATAAAGAGGAGAGACGGGGTGTGTGTGTGTGTGTGTGTGTGTGTGTGTGTGTGTGTGTGTGTGTGTGTGTGTGTGTGTGTGTGTGAGTGCTTCCTGCTAAGATCAGTTTATCTTCATGACTGAAGCAGCGAGTCAGCACAGAGCTCAGTGTGTTTAGAGCTGAGGAGGAGCTTCACCAAATCTGCTGTCCATCAAACTGCTACAGAACACGACACAATACACACACACACACACACACACACACACACACACACACACACACACACACACACACACACACACACACACACACACACACACACACTGTACACCCAAACCTGTGTCTTTGTATCCATCTGTCTGTCTGTCTGTCTGTATATATCAGTGTCTGTCTGTATGTCTGTCTGTATATATCAGTGTATATCTGTCTGTCTGTATATCTGTCTGTATATATCAGTGTCTGTCTGTCTGTATATCTGTCTGTATATCTGTCTGTATATATCAGTGTCTGTCTGTATATCTGTCTGTATATATCAGTGTCTGTCTGTATATCTGTCTGTATATATCAGTGTCTGTCTGTCTGTATATCTGTCTGTATATATCAGTGTCTGTCTGTATATCTGTCTGTATATATCAGTGTCTGTCTGTATATCTGTCTGTATATATCAGTGTCTGTCTGTCTGTATATCTGTCTGTATATCTGTCTGTATATATCAGTGTCTGTCTGTATATCTGTCTGTATATATCAGTGTCTGTCTGTATATTTGTCTGTATATATCAGTGTCTGTCTGTCTGTCTGTATATCTGTCTGTATATATATCTGTCTGTATATATCAGTGTCTGTCTGTCTGTATATCTGTCTGTATATATCAGTGTCTGTCTGTATATCTGTCTGTATATATCAGTGTCTGTCTGTCTGTATATCTGTCTGTATATCTGTCTGTATATATCAGTGTCTGTCTGTATATCTGTCTGTATATATCAGTGTCTGTCTGTATATCTGTCTGTATATATCAGTGTCTGTCTGTCTGTATATCTGTTTGTATATCTGTCTGTATATATCAGTGTCTGTCTGTATATCTGTCTGTATATATCAGTGTCTGTCTGTCTGTATATCTGTCTGTATATCTGTCTGTATATATCAGTGTCTGTCTGTATATCTGTCTGTATATATCAGTGTCTGTCTGTATATCTGTCTGTATATATCAGTGTCTGTCTGTCTGTATATCTGTTTCTATATCTGTCTGTATATATCAGTGTCTGTCTGTATATCTGTCTGTATATATCAGTGTCTGTCTGTATATCTGTCTGTATATATCAGTGTCTGTCTGTCTGTATATCTGTTTGTATATCTGTCTGTATATATCAGTGTCTGTCTGTCTGTATATCTGTCTGTATATATCAGTGTCTGTCTGTATATCTGTCTGTATATATCAGTGTCTGTCTGTCTGTATATCTGTTTGTATATCTGTCTGTATATATCAGTGTCTGTCTGTATATCTGTCTGTATATATCAGTGTCTGTCTGTATATCTGTCTGTATATATCAGTGTCTGTCTGTCTGTATATCTGTTTGTATATGTCTGTATATATCAGTGTCTGTCTGTATATCTGTCTGTATATATCAGTGTCTGTCTGTATATCTGTCTGTATATATCAGTGTCTGTCTGTCTGTATATCTGTTTGTATATCTGTCTGTATATATCAGTGTCTGTCTGTATATCTGTCTGTATATATCAGTGTCTGTCTGTATATCTGTCTGTATATATCAGTGTCTGTCTGTCTGTATATCTGTTTGTATATCTGTTTGTATATATCAGTGTCTGTCTGTATATCTGTCTGTATATATCAGTGTCTGTCTGTCTGTATATCTGTTTGTATATCTGTCTGTATATATCAGTGTCTGTCTGTATATCTGTCTGTATATATCAGTGTCTGTCTGTATATCTGTCTGTATATATCAGTGTCTGTCTGTATATCTGTCTGTATATATCAGTGTCTGTCTGTATATCTGTCTGTATATATCAGTGTCTGTCTGTATATCTGTCTGTATATATTAGTGTCTGTCTGTATATCTGTCTGTATATATCAGTGTCTGTCTGTCTGTCTGTCTGTATATATCAGTGTCTGTCTGTCTGTCTGTCTGTATATATCAGTGTCTGTCTGTCTGTCTGTCTGTATATATCAGTGTCTGTCTGTCTGTCTGTCTGTCTGTATATATCAGTGTGTGTCTGTCTGTCTGTCTGTCTGTATATATCAGTGTCTGTCTGTATATCTGTCTGTATGTCTGTATATATCAGTGTCTGTCTGTCTGTCTGTCTGTCTGTCTGTCTGTCTGTCTGTCTGTATATATTAGTGTCTGTCTGTCTGTCTGTATATCTGTCTGTATATATCAGTGTCTGTCTGTATATCTGTCTGTATATATCAGTGTCTGTCTGTATATCTGTCTGTATATATCAGTGTCTGTCTGTATATCTGTCTGTATATATCAGTGTCTGTCTGTATATCTGTCTGTATATATCAGTGTCTGTCTGTATATCTGTCTGTATATATCAGTGTCTGTCTGTATATCTGTCTGTATATATCAGTGTCTGTCTGTATATCTGTCTGTATATATCAGTGTCTGTCTGTATATCTGTCTGTATATATCAGTGTCTGTCTGTATATCTGTCTGTATATATCAGTGTCTGTCTGTATATCTGTCTGTATATATCAGTGTCTGTCTGTATATCTGTCTGTATATATCAGTGTCTGTCTGTCTGTCTGTCTGTCTGTCTGTCTGTATATCTGTCTGTATATATCAGTGTCTGTCTGTCTGTCTGTATATCTGTATATCTGTCTCTATATATCAGTGTCTGTCTGTATATCTGTCTGTATATTTGTCTGTATATATCAGTGTCTGTCTGTCTGTCTGTCTGTCTGTCTGTCTGTATATCTGTCTGTATATATATCAGTGTCTGTCTGTCTGTATATCTGTCTGTATATATCAGTGTCTGTCTGTCTGTCTGTCTATATATATCAGTGTCTGTCTATCTGTATATATCAGTGTCTGTCTGTATATCTGTCTGTATATATCAGTGTCTGTCTGTCTGTCTCTATAGCCCTTTTTGTCTCTTTACCTATCTTTCTGTCTCTATATACATCTGTCAGCCTTTATATATCAATGTCTGTCTGTCTGTCCATCTCTATATCCTTCTGTCTGTATGTATATATCAGTGTCTGTCTGTCTGTCTGTCTTTCTATCCATCTCTATATCCTTCTGTCTGTCTGTATATATCAGTGTCTGTCTGTCTCTCTGTCTGTATGTCTGTCTGTCTTTCTATCAATCTCTATATCCTTCTGTCTGTCTGTATGTATCAGTGTCTGTCTGTCTATCCATCTCTATAACCTTCTGTCTGTCTGTATATATCAGTGTCTGTCTGTCTGTCTGTCTGTCTATCCATCTCTAGATCCTTCTGTCTGTCTGTATATATCAGTGTCTGTCTGTCTGTCTGTCTGTCTTTCTATCCATCTCTATGTCTGTCTGTATACTGCAGTCTGTCTCTCTGTATGTCACTTTGTACTTCTATTTATCTCTGTCTGTCTGTCTGTCTGTCTGTCTGTCTGTCTGTCTGTCACGATGGGACTCTTCTTCGTTCAGTTTCTCCGTATTTTCTCTCTCTCTCTCTCTCTCTCTCTCTCTCTCTCTCTCTCTCTCTCTCACACACACACACACACACACACACACACACACACACACACACACACACACACACACACACACACACACTCGGGTTAACCCCTTACCTGTTCTGCCAGCCCTGGAGCAGGTTGGTGTATTTGCTCAGTACTCCTTCCATCTGAGGTCTCCTTCCGATCCCTCCTCCTTCTCCTCTTCTTCTTTCTCCTCCTTCTCTTCCGGTGGTCCTCCGTGTCCGGTCCGCGCGGCTGTGATTCTGGTTCGGGCTTGAGTTTCCTGTGACCGCTGAGGCGCGCGCTCCGTTAGTGTGAGACGCTTTCTCCATAGTGTGTGTGTTTGTGTGTGTGTGTGTGTGCTGTAAGCGGAAGAGCGGACCAGACTTGTTTCCTGGTTCTCCTAAACCCTCTGCTGCTGTAAGACTCTGGAATCTAACATTCTCCTGCTCCTGTGCGCATGGCGAAGTCTCGCGCAGTCGGTCCTTTACACCCTCTGCGTGCGCGCGTGCGTGTGTGTGTGTGTGTGTGAGCGCGCGCGTGTGTGTAGTCGTAGCTGCAGAGCAGACCCGCCCACCAGCGCGCGCTCCGGTGCATGGGAACGCGCAGTGTGCTTTTTGGATTTATTGCACAAACCGGACATGTATCACGTGTCGAAAAGCAACATATATACACACACACACACACACACACACACACACACACACAAGCTTTCTCCAACTCCTTATACATTCATGTCCACGTGCAATGTCAGTCAGTGTGTGTTCGTAAATCTCTGTGCGCCTGCGCTGAACATCACACCACCGAACATCTCATCCCAGATGTATCTCCTCTCCACTGTCAGATCAAACTCCATTCTTCACTGAAGGCTTTCCACTAGATTTTAGGGATTATTGATCATTCAGCTTGTAGTGAGATCCAGTGTCAGGTCTTCAGTGATGTTCTGCCCGAATCAATCCACCTCTTAATCCCATCCTTATGACGCCACGTTTTCAGAGATCATCAGTATGATAGAGAAGTGCAGTAGATCAGAGCTGCATCACACACAGGAGCTCATACACTCACAATGAATATCATCACTAAACCAACACACACAATGATCATAATTCAACACGTCTCCTTTCACTGGAGCCACAACTGCACCTCCACATACATCATCTCCAGCAGAAACACACACACACACACACACACACACACACCTCCACATACATCATCTCCAGCAGAAACACACACACACACACACACACCTCCACATACATCATCTCCAGCAGAAACACACACACACACACACACACACACACCTCCACATACATCATCTCCAGCAGAAACACACACACACACACACACACACACACACACACACACACCTCCACATACATCATCTCCAGCAGAAACACACACACACACACACCTCCACATACATCATCTCCAGCAGAAACACACACACACACACACACACACACACACACACCTCCACATACATCATCTCCAGCAGAAACACACACACACACACACACACACACACACACACACACACCTTCACATACATCATCTCCAGCAGAAACACACACACACACACACACACACACCTTCACATACATCATCTCCAGCAGAAACACACACACACACACACACACACCTCCACATACATCATCTCCAGCAGAAACACACACACACACACACACACACACACACACACACACCTCCACATACATCATCTCCAGCAGAAACACACACACACACACACACACACACACACACACCAACACCTCCACATACATCATCTCCAGCAGAAACACACACACACACCTCCACATACATCATCTCCAGCAGAAACACACACACACACACACACACACACACACACACACCTCCACATACATCATCTCCAGCAGAAACACACACACACACACACACACACACACACACACACACACACACACACACACACACACACACACCTTCACATACATCATCTCCAGCAGAAACACACACACACACACACACACCTTCACATACATCATCTCCAGCAGAAACACACACACACACACACACACACACACACACACACACCTCCACATACATCATCTCCAGCAGAAACACACGCAGAAACACACACACACACATATACACACACACCTTCACATATATTATCTCCAGCAGAAACACACACACACACACACACACACACACCTCCACATACATCATCTCCAGCAGAAACACACACACACACACACACACACACACACACACACACACCTCCACATACATCATCTCCAGCAGAAACACACACACACACACACACACACACACACACACACACACACACACACACACCTTCACATACATCATCTCCAGCAGAAACACACACACACACACACACCTTCACATACATCATCTCCAGCAGAAACACACACACACACACACACACACACACACACACACACACACACACACACACCTCCACATACATCATCTCCAGCAGAAACACACACACACACACACACACACACACACACACACACCTCCACATACATCATCTCCAGCAGAAACACACACACACACACACACACACACACACACACACACCTCCACATACATCATCTCCAGCAGAAACACACACACACACACACACACACACACACACACACACACACACCTCCACATACATCATCTCCAGCAGAAACACACACACACACACACACACACCTCCACATACATCATCTCCAGCAGAAACACACACACACACACACACACACACACACACACACCTCCACATACATCATCTCCAGCAGAAACACACACACATACACACACACACACACACACACACACACACACACACCTTCACATACATCATCTCCAGCAGAAACACACACACACACACACACACACACACACACACCTTCACATACATCATCTCCAGCAGAAACACACACACACACACACACACACACACACACACACACACACACCTCCACATACATCATCTCCAGCAGAAACACACACACACACACACACACACACACCTCCACATACATCATCTCCAGCAGAAACACACACACACACACACACACACACACACACACACACACACCTCCACATACATCATCTCCAGCAGAAACACACACACACACACACACACACACACACCTCCACATACATCATCTCCAGCAGAAACACACACACACACACACACACACACACACACCTCCACATACATCATCTCCAGCAGAAACACACACACACACACACACACACACACACACACACACACACACACCTCCACATACATCATCTCCAGCAGAAACACACACACACACACACACACACACACACACACACACACACCTTCACATACATCATCTCCAGCAGAAACACACACACACACACACACACACCTTCACATACATCATCTCCAGCAGAAACACACACACACACACACACACACACACACACACCTCCACATACATCATCTCCAGCAGAAACACACGCAGAAACACACACACACACATACACACACACACACCTTCACATATATTATCTCCAGCAGAAACACACACACACACACACACACACACACACACCTCCACATACATCATCTCCAGCAGAAACACACACACACACACACACACACACACACACCTCCACATACATCATCTCCAGCAGAAACACACACACACACACACACACACACACACACACCTCCACATACATCATCTCCAGCAGAAACACACACACACACACACACACCTCCACATACATCATCTCCAGCAGAAACACACACACACACACACACACACACACACACACACACACCTCCACATACATCATCTCCAGCAGAAACACACACACACACACACACACACACACACACACACACACACCTTCACATACATCATCTCCAGCAGAAACACACACACACACACACACACACACACACACACACACCTCCACATACATCATCTCCAGCAGAAACACACGCAGAAACACACACACACACATACACACACACCTTCACATATATTATCTCCAGCAGAAACACACGCAGAAATACACACACAGACACACACACACACACACACACACACACACACACACACACACACACACCTCCACATACATCATCTCCAGCAGAAACACACGCAGAAACCCACACACGCACACACGCACACACACACACACACACCTTCACATACATCATCTCCAGCAGGAGCACTGATATTCACCTCCTCACATCAGGGGTTCCTGCGTTTTTAAAATTAAGTGTGTTTTTTTCCATCCTGTCCATCGTCGTCACTCCCAACGAACATCTCAACATCTTCAGCTCTGCTACCTCCAGCTCCACCTCCTGTCTTTTACTCAATGCCACTGTCTCTAATCCATACAACATCTCAGGTCTCACCACAGTCCTATAAACTTTCCCTTTCACTCTCACAGATACTCTTCTATCACAAATCACTCCTGCTATCACTCTTCTCCACCCACTCCACCCTGCCTGCACTCTTTTCTTCACTTCTCTAACACACTCTCCATTACTTTACATTGTTGACCCCAGGTACCTGAACTCCTCCACCTTTTCCAGCTCTTCTCCCTGCAACTGCACCCCTCCACTGCCCTCCCTCTCATTCACACACATGTATTCTGTCTTACTCCTACTGACTTTCATTCCCCTTCTCTCCAGCGTGTACCTCCACCTCTCCAGGCTCTTCTCAACCTGCTCTCTACTCTCACCACAAATCACAATATCATCTGCAAACATCATAGTCCAGGGAGACTCCTGTCTGACCTCGTCCGTCAACCTGTCCATCACCACTGCAAACAGGAAAGAGCTCAGAACCGATCCTTGATGCAGTTCAACCTTCACCCTGAACCAGTCTGTCGTTCCTACTGCACATTTCACTGCTGTCACACTGTCCTCATACATGTCCTGCACCACCCTCACATACTTCTCTGACACACCTGACTTCCTCATACAATACCACAACTCCTCTCTCTCACCGAATTTCACTGAGACTTGGCCTTTAAAAAAGTCCACTGTTTAGCTAGAGACTCACTCCGTACACTGAGGAGACGGACCGCAGACTCCGCTAAGGTTAAAGGGAGAGGTGTCTGTGTGAATTAATAACTCGTGGTGCAGAGACTTACAGACTGTTTATAAGCACTGGTCACCAGATGTGGAGTTTTTACTGCTAAAATGCCGTCCCTACTATCTACAGAGAGGATTTACTGCTGTGTTCTTAATATTTTCAGCTGTTTACATTCCCCCGCCCACTAACTCCAAGGTAGTGCTACGCAAACTCCACGACACTATTAGCGTGGTTAAGACGGCTCATCCCCACACTCTTTTAATCACCGCAGGCGACTTTAACCAGTGTAACTTAAGGACTGTATTTCCTAAATATTATCAGCATGTGGGCATGTTCCAGCCGTGATCAAAACACATTAGATCATGTTTACAGCAATATATATGGTGCACCTGCCCCCTGCCCCCTGCCCCCACTTCGGACATTCAGACCACATTTCTCTGTTCCTGTATCCAGCCAATAGGCAAAGACTAGAACAAACAAATCCGGTCAACAAACAAGTCAAACTCTGGACTCCAGAGACTGAGATCACCATGCAGGACTGTTTTGCTCGAACAGACTGGAATGTGTTTAAAGATGCAGCCACTCTGGAGGCTTTTCCTCAGCCAGTGCACCATTCCCATTCGTCCCCCTTCTGAAGAAGAGCCCACCCACCTGAATAACTACAGGCCAGTAGCACTCACTCCATCATTATGAAGTTCTCTGAGAGAGTGGTGCTGGTCCATATCCAGAACAGTATAGCAGACACAATCGACCTCCTGCAATATGCCCACCGGCCCAACAGGTCGACCTCTTTAATACAGTCCTCCCCACAAACTCACACACAATCCGTCTAGACTTGACTCAACTAAACTTGACCTTGAGATGACCATGATCTCCCTGTACCTCTCCTTCTCTCTGTAGTAGATTTCATTCTGTGCATCAAACACACTCAGGCTGCACTTACACTTTAATACATCTGTATATAAGTAATAATAATAGTAATAAGAAGTCATACATCTGTGTTTATTAGTTATTTATTATATTATTTTTTAAGCTCAGATAAAAACAAGCAATAATTATAATTTTTTTATGTATTTGAAAGAACACAAATAAATAATTTAGAGAATAAATCAAGAAAAATCCTAAAAAAGTTCATTTTTATTCCGTTAAACTTCCCACATCATTCTTTATTTTACTTTTAATAATCCTTCAAAAACTAAACGAAAAAGACAAAAGTTTACGAAGAGAAAATAAAAATGTAAACAAATTTAATTTAGTCCAGAAAAGGGTTTTTCCTTTTCCCCTCCTGAAGTATTTCACTAAATCGAATCAAACACCTTTTTTTGTATTTTTATTTATTTATTTATTTATTTGAATTTTTTTTATTTCACTTCCTTCAAAAAATTAACAAAAAATGTACATGTGGAAAAGTCCAGAAAGGGTTTTACCTTTTCCCCTCCTGAACTGTTTTACTAAATCTAATCAAACACCTATGTTTGTTTGTTTATTTATTTATTTATTTATTTATTTAAACTTTTTTCGAAACTTAAATTAGACATCTAATGTCAGATGTTGTGATAATTATCTTAACAAAATGAAAATAACAATCTTTAGCCTGGAGCCATTCATCTTCATCTGTGCTTTGTTTATTACACACACACACACACACACACACACACACACACACACACACACACACACACACACACACACACACACACACTGACCTTTGTTCTAACTTTTAGATATGTTGATTAATATGTAATAATGAGTATTAAAGGATGTTATTTTGGTAAGATAATTATCACAACATCTGACATTAGATGTCTAATATAAGTTCAAAAAAAGTTCAAATAAATAAATAAATAAAAATAGGTGTTTGATTAGATTTAGTAAAACAGTTCAGGAGGGGAAAAGGTAAAACCCTTTCTGGACTTTTCCACATGTACATTTTTTGTTAATTTTTTGAAGGAAGTGAAATAAAGAATGTGTGAACTTTTTAAAGATTTTTTCTTGATTTATTCTGTAAACGATTTATTTAAAATACATTTGAAAAATGTATAATTATTGCTTGCTTTTATCCGAGCGTAAAAAATGAAGTGAAATAAAAAATAATAACGAGACCATCACAAAGTAATATCTAGAGATACAGGTAGACCACCAGTGACGTAAATACGGACTGAAAAACCGGTTGTAATTCGAGAAGAGTGACTTCTTTATGATTCCTTCTGACGCAGACATAAACAGTGTGAACACATTTACTTTTATTACATGGTACAAATAAAGTAAATAAAAATTTATATATATTTTTTTTTTTTTTTTTTTTTTTTTTTTTCTTTATATCTCTGAAATGTCGAGGGGTCGTAGGTCGGGGTCTGAATGTATATAAAAAATGTTCATAAACAATACTTTTTTAATTTCTTTTTTTCTATTTTTAAAGGAATTAAAAAAAAATTCTAACAATTGTGTTGGAAGTTTCGTGGCTCATGTTTGAAGGTCATTATGGAGTTTGTGGAAATGGGATTAAGGATACAAATGTCCATAAATCCCAGTTCCCTGGTGTTTTGAGGCTCGGCGTCTCTAAGTCCAGTACCATGTGCTGAGATTGTTCACCACTCTGTATCCTTTGTGTCTTTGGATATGATCACAGATTCGACAGGCGTGTTCTAACCCAAAATATAAACTTTTAGTGGTGAAGTGTTGCCTCCAGGTGAAGTATTGCTCATACGCTTCTTGGTTCTGGTCCAGAAATTTCAGATGTTCTGCCAGTTCCTGAGGGGATTTGAAGTCGTCGGTGTGGATGAAGGAATGTGCCGGAATGAATTCCTCGTAGTTTTGCCGGTTCGAGCCAAGAACCACAGGAACCGTCCCGACCTTCATGGGGTTAAACAGCTTCTCGGTGAAGTAGTCCTTGTACACAGAGTTCTCGAAGGACAAGTAGAACTTGCAGCTGGGGAGGATTCTGTAGTACTCCTCCAGAGTCAGTCGTTTCTTGAAGGCGCCGCCGTACGTGTGCACCGAGACATGTTTCCTCAATTCATAAAAATACCGCACTCTTCTGAAGCGCATGTTCCAGTTGTTGACGATCCAGCAAACTAACTTGTCCTTCTTTGGTATCTGGAAGCTTCTGTCTTGCTCGGACACTTGGACGATTCTCCCGTAAGGAACCCAGACATCTGAGTCTCTGCGGTAACTTGAGGTCATGTTGAACATCCCGTCCAGACGAGCTTGTCTTGGAGAATTCCCCGGAGACTCCATGTTCATCCAGACCCACATCTGGAGCGGCGGCCTTTTTATCCGGAGAAGTTCGGTGACGTTGTTAAGGATGTCCCTGTGATGAAACATGACTCCGTCAGCTGCTTCATACTCACTCCGGTCATCTGTCAAGCGACAGCCGGTGATGTTGAACATCTTGCTGCAGGAACTTGCCCTCATCTGATGTCCGAACGGCCATCTCCAGATCAAAACCACCGTTCCTTGATCTTCATCCGTCTCCTGCTCTTTTTTCTGCTCCTGGTTTGGCGCCTCGTTGTTACACAGCAGCGAGCTCATAGACGGCATGTACAGGATGTAGATGAATCCTTCACAGCACAGCAGCGTGATGAGGACCAGAAGGATCAGTCTGCGTCCTGCTGAATGTTCGGACCTCATGATTTAATTCTGAGGATAAAATATAGGCAAATAACATGAATTACATCATTATTATTATTAATCTCACATCCAGATACATTTATGTCCAACTCCAACCATAGACCAGGTCCACTGTGAAAAACGCTGCAGAAATCCACTTCAATTTATACACATTTATATCACATCAACGTATTCACTTCCTATTGATTTATCTATTTATTTATCTGTAAAACTATCTATCTATCTATCTATCTATCTATCTATCTATCTATCTATCTATCTATCTATCTATCTATCTATCTATCTATCTCTGTCTTTCTCTCTCTCTCTCTCTCTCTCTCTCTCTCTCTCTCTCTCTCTCTCTCTCTCTCTCTCTCTCTCTCTCTCTCTAGTAGCAGTCAGTAGTTAACGCACACCTTCTAATTGAAAGTTTTTTTATTTGTATTATTTCCAACATTGTAACTCAATAGTGAAGAATCCAAACTATGAAAGAAAACATCTGGAGTTCTGTAGTAAACAAAAACAAAAGAAACAAAACAAAACCTTATATTTTAGAGGGTTTGAGGCCATGAGTGTGCCAAGCGGGCATTAAATCAATCCAAAATATAATTGTTTAAATAATCATAATTAAATAATACTAAAAAATAATAATAATAATTGTTCAAATAAAACAATTCTCTCATCGGATTCACCACATATGAACTCCCACAACAATAATAATAGATTATAATATTATTACATAGGGTTATTAGTAGTAGTCATAGTATTATAATTAAAATAAAAATAATTAATAATAATTATTATTATTATTACATTTATAGGCACAAAGTTTCACAGATTGGTGAAGCTCCGCCCATCTTTACCTCTGAGAGACTCTGCTTCTCCAACATGCACTATTTATACCCCAATCATCTCCCTGACCTGCTGTCAATCATCTCCCTGACCTGCTGTCAATCATCTCCCTGACCTGCTGTCAATCATCTCACTGACCTGCTGTCAATCATCTCCCTGACCTGCTGTCAATCATCTCACTGACCTGCTGTCAATCATCTCCCTGACCTGCTGTCAATCATCTCCCTGACCTGCTGTCAATCATCTCCCTGACCTGCTGTCAATCATCTCATTACATACTCACTCTCACCTTATTTATATGTGTATATATAATATAATATAAACTACACAACGTTTCTGTTCACTATAATAAACTCAACTGTTCCAACCTTCTGCTCACAATATAATCTTTTATCCCAAGAACAATGTTCAGTGACACGCCGTCGCTTCATTAGATCTCTCTATCGTGATTCATCATTTATATTCATTCATTATTTATTTTATTTATTCTGTTTTTATTTCACTGTTTACTCTATAAATAAAAATATATAGAATAATTTACCTCCAGATTATAAACCGACGTTCCTCTCCTTCACTGATAGTCAGAGCTTGAACACAATGTGTGTGTGTGTGTGTGTGTGTGTGTGTGTGTGTGTGTGTGTGTGTGTGTGTGTGTGTGTGTGTGTGTGTGTGTGTGTGTGTGTGTGTGTATTTAGCTAGCTTTCTTAAGTTACACCAAGATCTGGTGTTCACACCCAGCTTTACACATTTTAAACAAAAAGTGTGTGTGTGTGTGTGTGTGTGTGTGTGTGTGTGTGTGTGTGTGTGTGTGTGTGTGTGTGTGTGTGTATAATTGGTGTATTATGTGTGATATCACTTTACCCAGGAAGACAGAAGAGGTTTGAGACTAAAACCCTCTGTCCTCCAAAACCTTCTTCTCTTTTCACATCAAAGATCACCATGAGACGAATATGAGACGATAGTTTTGGGTTTCAGATTAGATTTCTTGTTATTTATACCTGCACGTGTAAAAGCACATAACACACATTTACATCTACAGTATTCAGCAGACGTCCGTGTCCAGAGCGATGTATTAAAGAGCTTTAAGTCGATGAATGAATCTACACTGATACACACGACTACAAACAAGATCAAATCAGCCTCAACTCTGTTGAGAGAAATTTATTTATTTAGTTTAAGTGTTTCAGGAAGATGAAGATCTTCACCCAACAGATCAGTGATGTATATAAAGTGTGAGAGTTCATGGTGGTGTAAATAACAGTATTGTGTATCAGGTATGATAAAGAGTTACTGTAGAATTTTGTACAATATACAGCAGTAACAGTGTGTGTAACATATACTGAAGCTGTGATGACTGCAGCACTTATAGATATGAAGCAGGGGATATATTTATGGTGAGATGTTAATGAGGCTGATTGCCTGGAGAAAGAAACTGTTCCTGTGTCTGGTGGTTTTGGTAAACAGAGTTCTGTAGGACCTGCCAGAAGGGAGGAGCTGAAAGATGTTGTGTCCAGGGTGTGAAGAGTCAGTAGTGATTTTTCCTGCCTGTTTTCTGGTTCTTGTATGGTATAAGTCCTGAGAAGTGGGACAGAGGAGCACTAATGATGTTTTCTGCTGTTTTAACTGTGTGTTCCTGTCCTGTTTTGTTGCTGCTCCAAACCAGATGATTAATAATGAGCACAGGAGATGAGAGTGTCCTGAGAGTGTTCCTTCCCCTAAACCATTTGCTCTCCCACACTGGTGCTGAAACTTCAATGGAATCTCCGCCACTGGGTGAGCTGGTGAAGGTGCTTGTCGAGCTCCAGCAGACCCAACACCAAGCCCAGTTGACACAGGTGCCCTTCGAACAGGAACAGCAGTTCCAGGAGTTGATCCGTGCCCAGGCGGAGGACTGAAAGGCATTCCTGGAGCACGCTGGGCTGACGAGAAGCTCCCACCAACACCACCTTCTGACACCTGCAGCCAGCGTCCTGCTCGATAAAATGGGACCACAGGATTACGCCGAGGCATTCCTGGAACTGTTTGAACGTGTAGCCTCACAAGAAAGTGGCCAGACTTGGAGCGAGCGCTCCGAATCCTGCCGCTCCTTTCCGGGGAAGCTCAGCTCGCCGCACAGCAACTGCCGGCCGTTCACATACTAGATTACAACTTCCTGATGCATGCGATCCTCCAGCGAATGGGACGGGCCCAGGAGCATCACAGACAGCGGTTCCAGTCCCGGACACTTCGGGAGGTCAGGCGGCCGGGAGGTGGCTACTGGACAAAGACTGGAGTGCCGACAAGGTCCTTGACCTCATAGTACTGGAGCAGTTTGTTGCACTGCTTTCCCCGCAAAGGAAAGGTCTCCAGTGCCGCCGTCCGGCAGTTGTATATAAGGCGGTCCAGCTGGCTGAAGACCACTTGGCTGCATACCCGCATACCGGTGAGTATCCAAGGGGGTACACACCACTCATTGGTGGATTCGGGCTGTGGGCTGACCGGTGCGATGCGAGGCCTTTAATACTACACGACAGGTAAAGGTGGAATGTGTGCACAAGGATATCCATGAATATCCACTTGTTGCCATCACTGTCCACACTGCTTATAAAAGAAGGAGCCAAAGCCTTCAGCAGCCAGGGAGGATGAGGCAGGTGGAGCAGGGAGTTCAGTAGTGAAGCGACATGGACCCAAAGATGTCCGGTACAAGTGTGTGTGTGTGATCTATCTATCTATCTATCTATCTATCTATCTATCTATCTATCTATCTATCTATCTATCTATCTATCTATCTATCTATCTATCTATCTATCTATCTATAACCTTGTTTCCATGTGCTGATCATTTGAGGAACATCTCTGCCGCTCTTATCTCAATTTATTTCATGTTTATTTGTTTTGAGCTTTTAATAATGAACATTGTCTCAGAGCAGCTTTACACAGATAATGTGGTGATAAAAATGAAGATGCAGAAGGAAGAAACCTTGATAGGAACCAGACTCAAGAGGGAACCTCATCCTCATCTGGGTTCCACCGCATGTCCATTTATTACAGATAAACGATGTTGAGGTGCAGTGAATGACCACAAACTAAACTCCAGTCTGATTCTTCCTGACAAGGAGGAGTTTGGTATCTTGTATGGTTTCTTCTCTGTATTTTTCAATGATGTATTGTGAGAACATTCCAGAATGACATATTGATTATACAGTTTGTGCAGTGAAGCTGATGGATCTTCTCCTGAATACCTCATGCTTCTGCTGTAGATAAGATATTCAGAGCTATTAAATGTGTAAATGATTAATCCAACAGCGCTCATCTGGGCACCATAAAACACCTGTCAATCACGTGTTCCTGTTCTCCACAGGTTTATTAATAAACACCAGGAACTCAATTCGAAACTCTCGCTCATTTTCATCCTCAGATCTCAAAAATGTCTTCAGGCTACAGAGAAATAAAAACCCTTGGCTTCGAATCTCTCAGATGTGATTCCTGATTACTCCTGTGTCATTTTATAGAAACTACATAATGATGGTAAAAAAATCCTGATGCATTTCTTTAATAAATAAGCTGTTCGAACAATTTAATGTTTATTATAATATAATGTATTTTTATGTATTTATTTCACTAAATATTTGAGAAAATGGAAAAGATTTTAAATATTTATTTAATTTATTTGTAGCTGTTACTTTCCTTAAACTGTAATATATTTGCATATTAATAATTTATTATAATGATTTATATTTTATACAATGTATTATTTATTGAATAGAAGATATTTAAACTATTTTAATATTAACAATCTAATAAGTTTTAATATTAAGATATTTTATTATATATTGTTATAAAAATATGAATAAATATATATATATATGTGTATACAGTGGAACCTTGAGAGTATCTGATCGTTCACGAGAAGCTGCGAGTGACTCGAAAGTTCAGAGTAACATTTTCAAACAGAGTTTGTACTAAAAATTACATAAGAATGTTTAAAAAACTATTTTATTATTGTATTATTCATTTAAAGTAGTAAATAAAACATTTATGACAAGTAATTCACAGTTTCTGTTGAGTTTATAGTTGATTACATGAACCCAGTCATTAGTGTTACACAGGTCAGGAGACTCTCAGTGTCTCAAGTCCAGATAAATGTGGAGGTTTGTGTTATGAAGGAGATCCAGAGTAAAAAAGATTTTAAATATTTCCAAATTAAATATACAGATCCCGAATCAGAACTTCATAGCGGATCGGTCGAATCCCGGGTTACCAACAACCACCACAGGTATCATTAACAACAGGGTACCGGTGGAACTTGGGCTGCTGTTGGCTGAAGGAGGAGAAGGAGAGGAGGAAGACATCTACAGAGACAGCAGGGAAAGGAGAAGTGGAGGAGAGTGAAGGAGAAGTGGAGGAGAGTGAAGGAGAAAGATGTGTATAGAGACAGCAGGGAAAGGAGAAGTGGAGGAGAGTGGAGGAGAAGTGGAGGAGAAGGAGAGGAGGAAGACGTCTACAGAGACAGCAGGGAAAGGAGAAGTGGAGGAGAAGTGGAGGAGAGTAGAGGTTCGGGTTGGTACTTTAAATGTTGGTACTATGACTGGTAAAGGGAGAGAGGGAGCTGATATGATGGAGAGGAGAAAGGTAGAGATGTTGTGTGTTCAGGAGACCAAGTGGGAAGGGAGTAAGAGCAGGAACATTGGAGGTGTTTAAACTGTTCTATCATGGTGTGGATGGAAAGAGAAATGGTGTAGGGGTGATTCTGAAGGAAGAGTACAGTAAGAGTGTAGTGGAGGTGAAGAGAGTTTCTGATAGGGTGATGATCGTGAAGCTGGAAGTTGAAGGGATGATGATAAATGTCATCAGTGTTTATGCTCCACAAGTTGGCTGTGAGATGGAGGAGAAGGAAAGATTCTGGAGTGAGTTAGATGAAGTGGTAGAAGGTGCACGTAGGAATGAAAGATTGGTGATTGGGGCAGACTTTAATGGGCATGTAGGTGAAGGGAACAGAGGTGATGAGGAGGTGATGGGTAGGTATGGTTTTAAGGAGAGGAATGTGGAAGGGCAGATGGTGGTAGATTTTGCTAAAAGGATGGAAATGGCAGTGGTGAACACGTATTTTAAGAAGAAGGAGGATCATAGGGTAACGTATAAGAGTGGAGGAAGGTGCACACAGGTGGACTATGTTCTATGTAGGAGATGCAACCTGAAGGAGATTGGAGACTGTAAGGTGTTGGCGGGGGACAGTGTAGCTAGACAGCATCGGATGGTGGTCTGTAGGACGGTTTTGAAGGTGAAGAAGAAGAGGAGGAGAGTGAGGACTGAAAGAAGAATAAGATGGTGGAAACTGAAGGAGGAAGAGTGTAGTGTGAGGTTCAGGGAAGAGGTCAGACAGGAGCTCGGTGGTGGTGAGAAGTTGCTGGATGATTGTGGAACTACTGCAGGAGTGATGAGGGAGACAGCTAGAAAGATTCTTGGTGTAAAATCTGGAAATAGAAAGGGAGACAAAGGGACGTGGTGGAATGAGGAAGTGCAGGAGAGCAGAAGGAGAAAGAGGTTGGAGAAACAGAATTGGGATCGACAGAGTGATGAGAAGAGTAGGCAGGAGAACAAGGAGATGCAGCAGCAGGTGAAGAGGGATGTGGCGAAAAAGGAAAAGGCATATGAGGAGCTGTAGGAGAAGTTGGACACTAAGGAAGGAAAAAAGGATTTGTAGTGATTGACCAGGCAGAGGAACCGAGCTGGGAAGGATGTGCTGCAGGTTAGAGCAAAAAGGTGCAGGCAGGGTGGAGTGGGTGGAGAAGAGTGATAGCAGGAGTGATTAGTGATAGAAGAGTATCTGTGAGAGTGAAAGGGAAAGTTTATAGGACTGTGGTGAGACCTGAGATGTTGTATGGATTAGTGGCATTGAGTAAAAGACAGGAGGTGGAGCTGGAGGTAGCAGAGCTGAAGATGTTGAGATGTTCATTGGGAGTGAAGACGATGGACAGGATTAGAAATGAGTTTATTAGAGGGACAGCACATGTAGGACGTTTTGGAGACAAGGTGAGGGAGGTGAGATTGAGATGGTTTGGACATGTGCAGAGGAGGGACATGGGGTATATCAGTAGGAGAATGCTGAGGATGGAGCCACCAGGAAGGAGGAAAAGAGGAAGATCAAGGAGGAGGTTTATGGATGTGGTGAGGGAAGACATGCAGGTAGTTGGTGTGAAAGAGGCAGATGTAGAGGACAGAGGGGTATGGAGACTGATGATCCACTGTGGAGACCCCTAATGGGAGAAGCCGAAACAATAAGGAGAAGAAGATATTTTATTATTTACTTTTGTTATAATACAAAATATATATTTTACGTGTTTTTGTATAATATTTAACAGTGATTTTTTTAAATATTTATTTATTTATTTATTTATTTATTTATTTATTTATTATTATTAATTGTATTCACTTCATTTTACTGTATAATCCATTTGTTTATTTATTCTTATTATATTCCTAAACTCCAAGTGGCGCCATCAAAATCAATTAAACTAAAAGACTCAACACAAGAAGAAGAGTCCGGGCCGAATCCCAAATGCTTCCTTAGTTATTGTAGAGTGCACTAATCTAATACATCGTGTTCTTGTGTTATTCCCGATGTACTTTGTAGTGCGCCTACATAGGGAACATCTCCCTGTTTAGAATTGAACCATGGTACCCGGCGCTGTTAGCATAACTAGCTTAATAATCACAGGGCCATAAACTAGCTTCATGCTAATCTCGATTCGGTAAATAAAATAATCCTAATAAACACTTTTCTTACACTCCGATCATTAATAAATAACAAATATACGCGTTTTAAACTAATTTAAATAGTTACTGTTGTTCGTATTTGTCGTGTTGTGGCAGTTAAGCAGTGCGCGAGGCGTTACGCTCCAAACCGCTCTGTGCTCCCTACATATGTGCACCACATAGGGGCTGTGTTTGCGTGTTTAAAACCATATCTAGTGCACTTCGTCCTCCCTAGGACGTCGTTTGGGATGCAGCCGGTCGCCTCAGTTGATCAGTGGTGAGTTCTAAAGGTCTGGATTCATGAGCTTTAATATTATGGTGGTGTTTGAAGTTACCTCGAATATTAATAATAATAATAATAATAATAATAATAATAATAATATAAAAAATAAACAAATTCTGAATAATAACAAATGTATCACTGGTGATGTGTCTTGAAATCTGACAGAGGAATCTTGAGAGGAACCACATCCTCATCATGACCTCAGATGTTCACTCAAAAATACTACTACTGACGTATAAAGCACTTAACGCTCTCACGCCGCAGTATCTGAGTGAACTTCTGTACCAGTATGAACCTCCACGCCTACTTTGATCAAAAGGTGCAGGCTATTTGTTGGTACCTCAAATAATGAAGACTCCAGCAGGGGGCAGATGTTTCTCTTATAAACCCCACAGTTATGGAACAGCCTTCCAATCAGGGTTCGGGACTCAGACACAGTCTCAGTGTTCAAGTCGAGGCTGAACACATATTTATTTAGTGTAGTCTTTAGTCAGTAGGTGTTTGTGAGGTAAAGGAGAAGATCTGGAGGGATCATGGATATGGAGTGTTTGGTGAACTGGGATATTTGGATGCTGTCGTCCCCTCACTCTCACACGTTCACTCAGGTTTGTTGATGGTGGTGTAGTTTCATTTCTTATCCCAGTGATCCTCATGTTACCTTCTGGTTCTTCCTTTTAGTTAAGTTCATCTAAACGTCCTACCTCTGGATAGAGTCCCTGTGCAGATGGAGATGGTTCCACATAAACAGCTTAAAGATCCATGAAGTTTTTGAGCAACTCAGGAACCATGAAGATGGATTTGGACCGTAATTAATATCACCTGGTTCAGGAATAAAATCGCCATGAACTGAGTCTCCATCACTGAACTTCAACAACGATGGAACTGTAATGAATGGACATTTGTTGTTGAGGATGAGGATGGGTTCCCTTTAGAGTTTCAGGTTCCTCTCAAGGTTTCTGCCTCATACCGTCTCAGTGCTGTAAAGCTGCTTCGGGACTCTTCAATGGTAGAAACGAGATCGTGATCCTGTTTGTGGTGATTGGAGTCATGGTTCCCAACTGATGATCATGCACATGGTGTCTTCAGGATTGGTGTCTTAGTGAGTGGTATCAGAGGTAGATCAGGATGAATCAAGCAGGTCCTGTAAGAAAAAAGGGGGTCAGGACCACTGGGATCTCAGGAGGAGCTTGACTTGACTGACAGAGATAATTGGATGTGCATATCATCATGTAATGGTGAAGTCCAGAACTAGCCATTACTTTCACCTATGCTTCCTATAGAACTACAGCCAGACTACACTTCTAGTAATACTACACTCCATCTACATTTTAAGCTCATCTTCAGTATCCTCACTTTTTCTTGGTCAAGGTTGTGGTAGATCTTGACCACCCACTGTAACCCTGGAGAATTCACCACAGATCATTAGCTAGTGAGCTTCAGCCATTTATAATGTGGTCCAACACGTATTATATTTCCTGGATAGTTAAACTCTGGAGCTTGAGGAGCATCTGGTGCATTTGGTGGTTTTCTCTGTTAGAAGCAGAAAGATCTGCGCTAGTCTGGATCTGCACAGCTCTGATTGGTTGTTGTGTTGTGAGGCAGCAGTACAGCGCCCCTAGTGTGCGATTAAACACGTGGAAATCATCAGAGATTGTAACGTATGTTATAGTTGGAATTTAAAATCGTTGTTTGAGATGTTAAATATGGTCTTAAAGATTTTTAGGGAGGTCTGTATATATGAGTCTGGAAAAGTCTTGAGATGAATAATGTGTAGGAACCCTGAAGTGTGATCTACATTTAGATTATCTTCTTCTTTTCAGATCTTCAGTGTGATGGAACATGGCCCTGCAGCAGCTTCTGTTTCTCCTCAGGCCACACGCGAGCCGATTCTCACGATCAGTTGTCGTGTTCAAACACTTGAGCACAACAAATACAGAATCTGATAACACAAAAAACGACTGCAACCATGATAAAACAGATCCTTTAAAGGTTGCTTCTGAGAACAAGTCTTTGTTGGAGAACCTCAGCTTGCTGGGAGTGGACGTTCAGATGGCGCGACGGCGTCAGCCTGGCGTCTTCCGCAAAATCCAGACAAACGAGCAAGGGCTGATCGATTTCCTCGAACAAAAAGGCGCGAGTCGCGACATAATCGCTAGCATCATCTCCCGTTTTCCACGCGCCATAACCAGATCCGAGGAACACCTGGAGGAACGCTGGCGTCTTTGGCGCGGCATCTTCAACACAGACGCTGAGGTCGTTAACATCCTCAAACGTTCTCCGGAGTCGTTTTTCCGCTCGAGTGATAACGGCAACCTGGAGAAGAACATCCATTACCTAAGTTCATTAGGGATAAAACCTAAAGATCTGCACCGTCTCCTGACCATGGCCCCGAGGATCTTCTCAAACACTTTGGCACTGAATCGGATGATGGTGGAGCTTCTGGATAGTGTGTGCAAGAGCCTCGGAGGAACTGAAAACGAGAAGTTTGCTCGCACCGTCATTTCCAGAAACGTGTACATCCTGATACGGAGCACGAAGCGCGTCAGGTCCAACATCGAGTTCCTCCTAAATGCGCTGGAGCTCAATAACGACGAGGCGCTCAAGCTTCTGCAGGGCCACGGTGCCAAAATCCTCGACTTGTCCCATGAAAGTTTGAAGACTAACTTCAGAAACCTGAAGCTGAAGCTGAAGTCTCTGGGCTGCAGCCAGGAACAGGTGAGGGAGCTGATCCTGAACTATGCTCCGATACTCTTTGTCTCCTCAGACACTCTGAACCAGAAGCTGGACTGCCTGGTTGAAGGTGGGATCGACATCAGACGCATCATAGAGAAGCCAAAAGTGATGGATTACAGCGTCACCACCCTGAAACACCGGCTGGAGCAGCTTCATCAACTAGGTTATGACTTTGAGGTGAACGGAATCAGCGTCCTGGACTTGAGCACCAAACGTTTCAAATCTAAGTTGGAGAAACTACGAGAACTCTGAGTGTGAGGGGGTATCAGGTCTGTAAACCTCAGTGAACTTTGATGTGTGGCCTTCAAACAAGTGTGCTCCTCATGGATGGGAGATCTCTCCAAATCGGCATGTAGTACCTACATCTATGGACCTGTCCTGTTTCTATTTCAGTGTTTCGTCAATCTTCACTTGAGCAGCAGTAGGTAGATTCCCAAACGCTGCTCCGATATGAAGCTCCATGAAGACGTGAGGGTTGGAGTGGGAGAACTTGCATGTCCTACACTGAACTCCTCCACCCTACTGGAATGAACTGGAACTAGAGCCTCTTTGTCCATCTTGACACCACTGCATGATCACTAATTGTAATGATAAAGGAACCTTCAGCCACATCTCTAAATCTAGTTTTCAGAAGAAAAGTGAAGCTCGTTATAAATGTGAGAAGGGAAATAAATATGGAATGAGATGTTCAACGTGGACATATGGGTGTCATTGTTAGGGGTGCACATACTTTTGGGTGTATTTGCATGTGCAGGTTGAAGACTTGTGGTCTACATGGAGATCTTTGTCTACCAAAGAGAGATCAGTAAATGGGTGTCAAGGTGACTGACAGGTTGGAGTTTGGAGAACTGGAGAATATCAGTATTAGTGTGTTCTCTTTTTTTGAACATCTCGTTCCACATTTAGTCTTGGTTTGCTGTTATAATGAGCTCCACTCTTCTGGGAAAATGTTCCACTAGATTTTGTGGAAATATATATTTAGCTACAAGAGTGTTAGTAAAGTCAGGTGCTGATGGAGGTAAGGTGAGGTGAGGAGGTTCCTGGGGTGCAGTCAGCGTTCACCTTTATCTCAATAGGGTTTAGAGCTCTATAGCGGGAGATCTTCTACTCCACTTCCAACCCATTTAAAGCAGATCTTCATGGAGCTGGTCTTGCTGGAACAGGTTTGGGTCTCCTAGTTCAAGTGAAGGTAAAATTTCATCCCAAGATCGAAACATCAGATACAATTGTGTGATGCAACTTTTTTTTTTTCCTTCTTCTTCAGTTTGGAGAAGAATCATGTCCCAATACTTTTGACCGTATCATGTATCTAAAACATTGAAAGCCTGAAGCTGCTATAAGTTTAGTGAGAACATGAATATCGACTACAGAAAGTACAAATGTATTAAATTGTTATTTAAAAACGGTGATTGTTGCTGTGGTGTTAAAGGAATAAAACACCATGTGATCAGCCAATCAGAACGCACGATTCCGTTACGTGTGTATTTATTAAAATAATCCGTTAGATCCTCCGCATCTAATTATTGTGTACATGATGTAGAATTACACAGGAATTAATTATTAGCTGTAGCAGAAGCTAACGCCGGTGTTAGCCTGATTTATCAGCAACGCACCTAAAACAACAACAAACGTACAAAATCAAACTTTTTATTAATTTTAACAGTAAATTAAAGTATTAACTCTTTAATAACGGAGTGAAATATTGTGTAAGAGTTTTTTAAGGCAGTAAAGATTTATATCACGTTCACACACAAACACGCCTTGTGTTTATTGAGACTGTAAGCAGCGATGACGTGAAGCTGATGATGTGGAGTAATTTTATTCAAAATAAAAGTCTTTTCTCAGACATTTAACATCAGATCTGAGGTAAAAGTCACTGTTCTGGACATTTCTGTATCATTTCCATCCCCACACAGTCTTCCACATGTTAGTATAAAACACCGCTGAGGTAAATGTTTCTCCTCAGTAGCTAGATGATGCTAATGTGAACTCCTTTCTCTCTCTCTCTTTCTTTTTTTTTCAATGAAATGTCCTTCTTTTAAAATAAAAAATATCATGTTTTTTTGTTAATTCTATGGCTGAATGTATGTGTTTATCTAATCTAATTATTTTTTCATTATAATAAAAATGTATTTTTTAGGTAAAGTCTGTTTTTTTACTGATATGTTGTGTCGATTCGATCCAAGTCATTTAAAAACACATTGAATTTATTAATATATGTAATTTATCAAACATTTTAAATCTCTGCACTAGAAGTCTATAATATATCTGAGAAATCTCCTCTTAAAAATCAATTGCTTGATGCCAGACGTACGAAAGTCCGAACATCGTCATTCATTCATTCATTCATTTTTTCCCGCTTATCCGTAATTCGGGTCGCAGGGGCAGCAGTCTAATCAGGCCCCCGCCTTCGACTGCTGCCCAATCCTCACAGCACCGTCCCTTACGGTCCCTCCTGCAGGTGGTGAGCCCACGGGAAGGCGGCCCCACGTCACTCCACAACCCAGCGCCTTAACCGCTGGAGCCAACACTCCCCCCCGAACATCGTCATTCTTATTAAAAATCTATAAAACAAGAATGGGAATGTTCTTATGATAGTGATTTAAGGAACGTGTCTAGAAAATGTCACAAAATTTGTTGGTGTAGACCAAACACACACAAATTCTATTTAACATGTTATTTTTAAGGTGTAAAAACGTCTACTGGGACTCTTCTTCACATGTTCTGGAGCATGTCCAATAATCTCTGAAATATCATATTAACTTTGAGCTCGTTTCACGTCACTCATCATGAAAAGTGTTTTATATTTCACTCACAAGCAGCAAAACAATTTCGACTTAAAAACTGGAAATCTGAAACCCCCAGAAATAAAAAACTGGATTAATGAGCTGATCTCCAGTTCTCCTGAAAAATACTGAATTCTGAAAACCCACAAACTCCGTCTGTATTTGGACCTCATGTTTCTGAAGTCTAGACTAGAGTGTTAGACTCTATTAACTCACAATTCACATATTTACTTTATTATTATTAATCAATTAATTGAGTAATTTATTCTTCTTCTTCTTCTTTCGGCTGCTCCCATTAGGGGTCTCCACAGCAGATCATCCGTCTCCATACCCCACTGTGCTTTACATTTTCCTCTTTCACACCAACTACCTGCATGTCTTCCCTCACCACATCTTCCTCTTTTCCTCCTTCCTGGTGTCTCCATCCTCAGCATTCTCCTACTGATATACCCCATGTCCCTCCTCTGCACATGTCCAAACCATCTCAATCTCACCTCCTTCACCTTGTCTCCAAAACGTCCTACATGCACTTTCCCTCTAATAAACTCATTTCTAATCCTGTCCATCGTCGTCACTCCCAACGAACATCTCAACATCTTCAGCTCTGCTACCTCCAGCTCCACCTCCTGTCTTTTATTTAATGCCACTGTCTCTAATCCATACAACATCTCAGGTCTCACCACAGTCCTATAAACTTTCCCTTTCACTCTCACAGATACTCTTCTATCACAAATCACTCCTGCTATCACTCTTCTCCACCCACTCCACCCTGCCTGCACTCTTTTCTTCACTTCTCTAACACACTCTCCATTACTTTGCACTGTTGACCCCAGGTACCTGAACTCCTCCACCTTCTCCACCTCTTCTCCCTGCAACCGCACTCCTCCACTGCCCTCCCTCTCATTCACACTGTTACGACTTCTTGTTGTTAGTCTAGGGTTTGAAGCTGTAACATTCATACTGCGGTCATTCTGTGGATAGGCAGGGGAAAAGGACACGCAAGCCAAATATAATACAAAAGGTTTATTCAACCATGGGGAAGGAAGTGACAAATTATATACAATATTTACATAAATAATCATTAACAAAACATAAATAATCCCACAGAAGAGGGGGGCGGGGAGTGGCGCTAAAAAAAAGAACACAATAAAACAAACCCAACTGACTCAGTATAAACCACTAACCTAACTCTAAACAAAGCAAGTTTCCGGCGCCTCTACACGCCCTAGCTTACCTACGCTAAACTACCCAAAAATACATAAGCAGCGCACACTCCTAGCTAGTGTCTCTATACATAACATCGTCTACGTGTTGCAAGATGTAAGTCACGTGACATACTACCTGCCCAACACTCCTGGGGAAAATGCAAAGGTTGTTATCAGAATATAAGTACTCATGAAACATGCAAGATAACAACAGACCACTTCAACAAGGTGCAAAACAAAAGGTGCTCTCCTGAACATTCCTGCAGTCCTCTTTTTAAACCCCCAGCAGCAATAGCAGTCCACACGGGGAGGAACCTTAAGAGAATGACAGGAAGGAGAACCAATAGAGAGAGAGAGAGAAAAAAAAAAACCCACACAAACGGACATCTACTGGGACGTAACACACACACATGTACTCTGTCTTACTCCTACTGACTTTCATTCCTCTTCTCTCCAGCGTGTACCTCCACCTCTCCAGGCTCTTCTCAACCTGCTCACTACTCTCACCACAAATCACAATATCATAGTCCACAGAGACTCCTGTGTGACCTCATCCATCAACCTGTCTATCCCCACTGCAAACAGTAAAGGGCTCAGAGCCGATCCTTGATGCAGTCCAACCTCCACTTTGAACCAGTCCGTCGTTCCTACTGCACACTTCACTGCTGTCACACTGTCCTCATACATGTCCTGCACCACCCTCACATACTTCTCTGACACACCAGACTTCCTCATACAATACCAATTAATTGATTAATTAATTTATTTATTTATTTGTTTTTTTTTTTGTTTTTACTTCAGAACTTTATTAGTTACATTTACTTACATTTATCATTAATCTTTGTATTTTTCTACTTTTGGTTAACAATTTTGAGGGATATTACAAACATTCTGTGGTATTCTTTTCATATCAATATTTTTATAATATATAGAAATAAAATGTGTATATTTCACAGCTGTATATTCCCAATGAGCGTATCTTCAAAAATAATAATATACCATTATTATGTTTATGTTCATGTAGTATAATCTACGGGGTGTAGAATAATAATATTTTAATAAAAAAAAAAAAAAGTGTGCACTTTTTTTTTAGCAGAAAAAACAATATTCTTTACTTTTTATTTGCTGTGGAAGGCGGGGACGGAACTAAAAGCGTGCGCGCTTTGTGTTAGCCCCGGACACGTTTCAGTGTAACACCGAGACTGTGTCACGTTTCTGCAGGTGAGTTTACAGAAATCAAACAAACAAACATATAAACATGCGTGTTCTAATTATAATATTAATCACAGCTGTAATTAGCAGTTACCAAGCAGAAGAGTTTATTAGTGTTTATTCGCCGGGTTATTAATCTTAATTAAATGATAGTTTTACATCTAGTACTTTATATGATAGATAGATAGATAGATAGATAGATAGATAGATAGATAGATAGATAGATAGATAGATAGACGGACGAATATACAATATACAAAATGCAAATATAATTATCCTCTGTGGAAACTGAGTCCAGATACACACACACACACACACACACATATATATATATATAAAATAGAAAGAGAGAGAGAGAGAGAGAGAGAGTGTTTTATTTATATATATATATATATAAACACACATATACATTAAGGAAAATAAGTATTTGAACACGCTGCTATTTTGCAAGTTCTCCCACTTAGAAATCATGGAGGGGTCTGAAATTGTCATCGTAGGTGCATGTCCACTGTGAGAGACATAATCTAAAAAAAAAATCCAGAAATCACAATATATGATTTTTAAACTATTTATTTGTATGATACAGCTGCAAATAAGTATTTGAACACCTGTCTATCAGCTAGAATTCTGACCCTCAAAGACCTGTTATTCTGCCTTTAAAATCTCCACCTCCACTACATTTATTATATTAAATTAGATGCACCTGTTTGAGGTCGTTAGCTACATAAAGACACCTGTCCACCCCATACAATCAGTAAGAATCCAACTACTAACATGGCCAAGACCAAAGAGCTGTCCAAAGACACTAGAGACAAAATTGTACACCTCCACAAGGCTGGAAAGGGCTACGGGGAAATTGCCAAGCAGCTTGGTGAAAAAAGGTCCACTGTTGGAGCAATCATTAGAAAATGGAAGAAGCTAAACATGACTGTTAATCTCCCTCGGACTGGGGCTCCATGCAAGATCTCACCTCGTGGGGTCTCAATGATCCTAAGGAAGGTGAGAAATCAGCCCAGAACTACACGGGAGGAGCTGGTCAATGACCTGAAAAGAGCTGGGACCACCGTTTCCAAGGTTACTGTTGGTAATACACTAAGACGTCATGGTTTGAAATCATGCATGGCACAGAAGGTTCCCCTGCTTAACCCAGCACATGTCCAGGCACGTCTTAAGTTTGCCAATGACCATTTGGATGATCCAGAGGAGTCATGGGAGAAAGTCATGTGGTCAGATGAGACCAAAATAGAACTTTTGGGTCATTATTCCACTAAACGTGTTTGGAGGAAGAAGAATGATGAGTACCATCTCAAGAACACATCCCTACTGTGAAGCATGGGGGTGGTAGCATCATGCTTTAGGGGTGTTTTTCTGCACATGGGACAGGGCGACTGCACTGTATTAAGGAGAGGATGACCGGGGCCATGTTTTGCGAGATTATGGGGAACAACCTCCTTCCCTCAGTTAGAGCATTGAAGATGGGTCGAGGCTTGGTCTTCCAACATGACAATGACCTGAAGCACACAGCCAGGATAACCAAGGAGTGGCTCTGTAAGAAGCATATCAAGGTTCTGGCGTGGCCTAGCCAGTCTCCAGACCTAAACCCAATAGAGAATCTTTCGAGGGAGCTCAAACTCCATGTTTCTCAGCGACAGGCCAGAAACCTGATTGATCTAGAGAAGATCTGTGTGGAGGAGTGGGCCAAAATCCCTCCTGCAGTGTGTGTAAACCTGGTGAAAAACTACAGGAAACGTTTGACCTCTGTAATTGCAAACAAAGGCTCCTGTACCAAATATTAACATTGACTTTCTCAGGTGTTCAAATACTTATTTGCAGCTGTATCATACAAATAAATAGTTAAAAAATCATACATTGTGATTTCTGGATTTTTTTTTTAGATTATGTCTCTCACAGTGGACATGCACCTACGATGACAATTTCAGACCCTCCATGATTTCTAAGTGGGAGAACTTGCAAAATAGCAGCGTGTTCAAATACTTATTTTCCTTAATGTGTATATATAGTGGAAGGTGCACACAGGTGGATTATGTTCTGTGTAGGAGATGCAACCTGAAGGAGATTGGAGACTGTAAGGTGTTGGCGGGGGACAGTGTAGCTAGACAGCATCGGATGGTGGTCTGTAGGACGGTTTTGGAGGTGAAGAAGAAGAGGAGGAGAGTGAGGACTGAAAGAAGAATAAGATGGTGGAAACTGAAGGAGGAAGAGTGTAGTGTGAGGTTCAGGGAAGAGGTCAGACAGGAGCTCGGTGGTGGTGAAGAGGTGCTGGATGATTGTGGAACTACTGCAGGAGTGATGAGGGAGGCAGCTAGAAAGGTTCTTGGTGTGACATCTGGAAATAGAAAGCAAGACAAGGAGACGTGGTGGTGGAATGAGGAAGTGCAGGAGAGCATAAGGAGAAAGAGGTTGGAGAAACAGCATTGGGATCGACAGAGTGATGAGAAAAGTAGGCAGGAGAACAACGAGATGCAGCAGCAGGTGAAGAGGGATGTGGTGAAAGCCAAAGAAAAGATCATATGAGGAGCTGTAGGAGAAGTTGGACACTGAGGAAGGAGAAAAGGATTTGTAGCGATTGTCCAGGCAGAGGAACCGAGCTGGGAAGGATGTGCTGCAAGTTGTGCTGCATTTACTCTAGTTTCTGATGTGCATATTCCTGTATCTCCTTCTTAATGGAAGGAGGTTGAACAGTTTCTAGCTGGTATGTGAGGATGATTTTGATGATGATAATGATAGTGATGGTGATGGTAATGATGATGTAGGATTAAGGATGATGATGATGATGATGATGGTGTTGGTGATAATGATGATGATGTTGGAGGGTGGTGGTGATGATGTTTTAGGATGGTAATGATGATGATGGTGGTGATGATGGTGGTGATGATAGTGGTGATGATGGTGGTGTTGTAGGATGGTAATGATGATGGTGGTGATGATGATGTAGGATTGAGGATGATGACGATGGTGTTGGTGATGATGATGATGTTGTTGGAGGATGGTGATGATAATGTTGGTGGTGGTGATGATGGTGGTGGTGATGATGTAGGATGGTGATGATGATGATGGTGATGATGATGATGATGAAGACGATGGTGGGGATGATGGTGGTGATGATGATGATGATGATGATGATGGTGGTGGTGGTGGTGATGTTTTTGGAGGATGGTGGTGGTGGTAATGATGGTGGTGGTGGTGGTAATGATGGTAATGGTGATGGTAATGATAGTGGTGGTGGTGGTGGTGGTAATGGTGATGGTAATGATGGTGGTGGTGATGATGTTTTTGGAGGATGGTGGTGGTGGTAATGGTGATGCTAATGATGGTGGTGGTGGTGGTAATGATGGTGGTGGTGATGATGTTTTTGGAGGATGGTGGTGGTGGTAATGATGGTGGTGGTGGTGGTGGTGGTAATGATGGTAATGGTGATGGTAATGATAGTGGTGGTGGTGGTAATGGTGATGGTAATGATGGTGGTGGTGATGATGTTTTTGGAGGATGGTGGTGGTGGTAATGGTGATGCTAATGATGGTGGTGGTGGTGGTGGTGGTAATGATGGTAATGATGGTGGTGGTGATGTTTTTGGAGGATGGTGGTGGTGGTAATGATGGTGGTGGTGGTGGTGGTGGTAATGATGGTAATGGTGATGGTAATGATGGTGGTGGTGGTGGTGGTGGTAATGATGGTAATGGTGATGGTAATGATGGTGGTGATGACGATGTTGTTGTTGTAGGATGGAGGATGGTGAGGTGAACGGTGCAGAGAGCAGCACAGTGCAGACCAGAGACAGAGGAGAAGCAGCCCTGAAGCTACAGTAAGAAAACCCCTGGAATCTCTATTGAGATCAGTTGATGAGTGTTTAATTTGTTCCTCTGTGTAATCCAGCTATCGATTTGATTCTCTGATGATTTGAACATGCAGGTACGTCACCAACAAGGAGAAGTTCTACGAGTTTCTGGCTGCCAGATCGAAGAGCGAGGAAGCCCAGGATGAAACTGCGTCAGACGAAGCTCCTGCAGAACCGGAGCCAAAGAGACGGAGAGTAGAGGAGTGTGATGGAGAGACGGTGAAGGAGGAGGAGAAGAAGAAGAAACGGAGGGGCCAGAATAAGTCAAGACCTCACATTAAACCTCACAGCTATGAGGATCGCAGACTCTGTCCTTCAGTTATACAGGTG
>NC_139580.1:1429753-1482253 GCF_946808225.1 Silurus aristotelis
TAAATGTAAACCAGATGTAATGGCTGCATGTCGCTGCAGAATGCTGTGGAAGCCATGCTGTTTAATTGTGTCCTCAATTTTGACTAAATCACCAACAGCAAAGCACCTCCACACCATCACACCTCCTCCTCCATGCTTCACCACACATTCAGGAACTGTCCGTTCACCCCGGTATGTCTAACAAAGTCACGCAGCTTAGAACCAAAAATCTCAAATTTGAACTCATCTAAGCGAAGAACAGTTTTCCACTGATCTAATGTCCACTCCTTGTGTTCCTCAGCCTAAGCAAGTTTCTTCTGCTTGTTGTTCTTCTGAAGAAATGGTTTCTTTGCTGCAGTTTGACCATGAAGGCCTGACTCAAACAATCAATGTTGAAATTTATCTGCCACTTAAACTCTGAGATTGATTGATGTAATTTGGGGGTTTCTAAGGCAGGTAATTCTAATAAACTTATCCTCTGCAGCAGAGGTAGCTCTTCATTTGTTAAAGTAATGATGGATCTGTTCTCTTTCCTTCACTGAGTGTTTCTTGCCATGAATCAGATTTGAACAGTAGCTGTAGTAGCACTAATAGTTATATTGACTCTGTACTCACACTTTCCTCTGCACAGGACAACTCTAATAAACTCTAAAGCACATTATGGTAAGAAATGGTCACCATTCCAGGTGACGACCTCGTGACTCTGATGAGGGAATTCCATGAGTTTACCGAGCTGCATCCAAGCTAAATCTAACTGCTTTGGACAATTGAAAAATCTAAAACAAATTCTGGGTCCTTTAACATGTTTGTGTTTACTACAAAACTCCAGATGTTTCTTATAGAGTTTGAATTCTTCAGTAGTAATGCACGATGTTAAAAATAATAAAAAGGGAAAAAAACAACACTGAACGAGAAGATGTATCCAAACCTTTAACTGTGTGTGTGTGTGTGTGTGTGTGTGTGTGTGTGTGTGTGTGTGTGTGTGTGTGTGTGTGTGTGTGTGTGTTAAATTCCATATGTACATTATTATGACTTGAAATAAAGGCTGACAGTTTAAGAAGCATTCCTGCGCATTACTGTATCTCGTGACCTTGATAAGGACAGAAGTCACCTGATAAAGTTCAAACTTACTAACTAACACACACACACTCACAAACACACCCTAATACACACTCCTACAGATTACACATGACAATCACAAATACACACTAACACACATTTGTATTGCGTTTTATTCCACATGGTGTTGTATATCTCTCCCTTTCTCACCTGTATTATTGACCCATGTGTCATTTACAATCCCAGCACAACATCTCAATGTTCCATAACATCTTCTCATCCCTGCAGGGCCACGATGCCATCAACAGAACACACCGATCAACTTTTCTCCAGTTATAACAGAATTACTAATGTTCTTCACTGAAACACAATAAAGATTTAAAGGTAAAGCAGTTGCTATTTACTTCTTTCTTCATTTAGATGACAAGCATCTGGTTTCCCTCAAACAGCTACTGCAGGAGTGCAGTCATGTGGACCTCCAGCCCACCTCACTGATTAGGATCTACTACACAGGCTGCTCTCTGCAGGACTGGGTGAGATTTTATATCTTTTAACATTTAGTATTTTGATGTAACGCATGCAGTGAGCCGTACACCTTCTTCTCTTTAGGTCGGGCAAAACACACAGTACTCAGTGAAACTGGGCTTCTCTAAAAGAACCCTGAATGAGGGCAACGTTACACCTGAAACTTGTCCGTCATCCACATCAAGACCTCTACAGGTTCCTGAAGTTACATGTGGAAGTGAGGAGGTCATCGTGAAGCTGGCGGCTAATGAGCTGAAAAATGTACAAAACATAGGTATGCAGTTCCCCTTCAGTCTATTTAGGAGTAGGATGGACATTTAAAAAATATCTCATGTCCATATTTTCATACATTGCAAGAGCAGTTAGAGTGCATCTTAAATCACACAATGGGAATAAATATGAGCTCCATGTTTAGCATGGCCAGTGTATCTGTGTTCATAGCAATTTAGGTTTTATACACACATCAGTGTGTGTATAATATATTAATAATT
The DNA here is from genome assembly GCF_946808225.1 of Silurus aristotelis. Classification (NCBI taxonomy): domain Eukaryota; kingdom Metazoa; phylum Chordata; class Actinopteri; order Siluriformes; family Siluridae; genus Silurus; species Silurus aristotelis. Next base: position 1,431,808 of record NC_139580.1, read on the forward strand.
ATAATAATAGAGTGAAGATGTAATCATATCTCTAACTCCCAAGCAGCTTCCATGAACCACTCTGCCCTAAAGGCCTGATGGACGGAGTATTCCTGTTTACATTTACATTAACACCAGTTCTTCAAGTCTCTACCAATGAATAAATCAACACTGGTTTACCAGATTACAAACCTAAGATACCCTCAGCCTAAAAGTTTAATTTTATAAGAAAGAGGAAGTTTTTTCCATCAGAAGATGGATATTTTTTTTTTTGTTTTTAATAAACTAGCAAAAATGTTTAAAACGTGTTTTTCTATTAGCACTTGTATTATTAGTTGTACTATATATATATATAAATGGTTAAATTCTTTTTTAGTCCTTTCTAAACAGCTGTATGGAAATCATGTTAGGACAGATCTTGCTAACTTGCTGAAGTTAAATTTATATTGTCACATGCAGCATCTGAGTGAAAGTGAATCTAGTAATGTACTGTAATATAATCCATTGGCTTGGAAGTTTATGGCACATGGCATGTAATATGCTTAGATACCATATTATTCCTTTCATTTTCCAGATTTTGATACACTTTCATCAGGAGAAAAGGATACATCTCAAGAACCTGGTTTAACACTCGAGAGTGATAAAGACCTGCTGGTTATTACAGTCCACCCCTCCAGGATGAAGGTAAATAAAATCTTTAAGACAATTTTGCAACTGAAAAACCACCTTTAATGGAGTTTAATAAAAATAAAACTATGAAACTAATAATAAATCAGAAAAATGTTAGAATCTCAGCTAAATAATCAAAATATATGATAAAAATTCTAGCGATATGGCAATTAAGTCAAGTCAAGTCAAGTTTATTTCTATACAGACATTGTCTCAAAGCAGCTTTACAGAAATCAACAGTGAAGGTGAAGGTGTGTGTTTATCCCTGATGAGCAGCCGTGGCGACAGTGGCAAGGAAAAACTCCCTTAGATGTAATGAGGAAGAAACCTTGAGAGGAACCAGACTCAAAAGGGGAACCCATCCTCATTTGGGTGACATCAAGAGTTTGACCATAAATCTATAAATTATAAATTATAGTGGCAAATTGGAGCAATAAAAAATGCAATAAAACAAATGCAATAATTTTTAATTCTCGTAAATCCATTTCTTATTCACAATAAAACAAAAAAAACCCCTCATATATTTAAACTGAGAATTTATACCATTTTAATGGGAAAAAAAGTACATTTTGATTTTGACGTCTCAAAAAAAGTTGTTACTGGGAAACAACAAAAGTTTGTATGCATCTGGGAACTGAGGAGAGCAGATGCTGAAGTTTTGGTAAGGAATGTTGTCCCATATGTGTGTGATACAGGATTTTAAGCTGCTAAACAGTTCTGGGTTTCCTTTGTTGTATTTTTACAGAATCATGACTCCTTTAAATGCAGTGGCCTTATAGTACAAGTTTAAGGTCAAGTTTATTTCTATAGCACTTTTAACAATGGACATTGTCTCAAAGCTTTATAGAATGTAACAAGGAAAGTGAATGATGTGTAAGCCTGGGGAGACTGTGCCAAGAGAAAACTCTCTTAGATGTTATGAGGAAGAAACCTTGAGAGAAACCAGACTCAAAAGCAGAACCTCATCCTCATTTGGGTGACATCAAGATTGTGATTATAGTCTTTAAACACTACAGAACACTGGAGAGTGAGAACTAACATGAGCACTGGAGTGTGTGATTATGACTGATGATCTTTCTACAGTCAACTACAGTCAGTTGAGATTATGGATTCGGGAGCTACTGAGCAACTCATAAAATAGCTCAACATCTGAGATCATCACAGATCCAACACCAGCTTCTCCATCCCAGAGCCTTTCAACACTCCAGGAGGTCCAATGTCAAAACTCCACATGAAATGGGATCCATATGCCGCTGGTACGTCTTTAGATGGTTCGGGATGTTTGTGGGCATCTACTTCTTTAAAGGTCCACAACCTTCATGAGGTGGGACGTGACTGTTGCTGGAGGAACCTCAGGATGCCTCGGGATGGGGAGAGAAAGAGAAGCAGTGTAGAGGAATTAGCGTAGCTGCTGTTCATGATATGAACAGCACAAGTTGATAATGTGCATGTGATCAGATGTTCTGGAGCACAAGGTTATGATGTGACGTGTGTTATGTGTAGAACTCGCTAAAAACATACGTCTTTAATCTGCACTTAAACTGGGAGAGTGTGTCTGAACCCCGAACACTGTCAGGAAGACTATTCCAGAGTTTAGGAGCTAAATGTAAAGGAACAGAACTGGGCAGCGACAATCTTTTCTAAAATCTTAGACATAAATGGGAGATTTGAAATTGGTCTGTAATTCGATAGTGTGTTTGGATCCAAATTAGGGTTCTTAATGAGGGGCTTAATAACTGCTAATTTGAGGGGTTTAGGGACGTGACCTAATGATAGCGAGGAGTTAATAATATTCAGACGAGGCTCACCAGCTGTACGTGTAAAACAGTGGAGTTGTGGAGTTGTGGGTGAGATTGGATCAGGAGATGCTGTCAGAGGTTGGACCGCGACATTTGTGTTTCTCTTTTTTTCCCAGTCAAGAAATTCATAAAGTCTTCACTACTTAACTGATGGAACACATTTTTCAGATCCCTAATTTGTAGTTAGTTTAGCTACTGTACTGAAAAGGAACCTGGGATTGTTTTGGTTGTTTCCTATTAATTTGCTCAGGTGTTCAGCTCCAGCAGTGTTTAGCTGCCTGCAATTCTAAATACCTCCAATTTAGATTTCCTCCATTTTCTCTCCAGATTACAGGCTGGTCTCTTGAGGGCATGCGTATGACTATTATACCAAGGTGCAGGTGCTTTTTCTATAATCTTTTTTAACCGGATGGGGGCAACGGTGTCTAATGTGCTAGTGAGGATAAGGTCTATGTAACTACTTCTGGGAGACTCTGCCTCTCTAAGATACACTATTTATACAAAAACATCTTACTGACCTGCTGTCAATGAACCTCATTAGTTACTAAATGTTTCTACAACTGCTAATTTTAAAAACATTTACTTTTCCAGACTTTTTTGTCGATCCCAACTTTGTGAGACATGTTGCAGCTGTCAAAATCAAAATCACCTTATTCTTTCCTTAAAATGGTACATTTGCTCATTTTGATATGGTTTCTATATTCTTGCAAAGATTATTCATCACTGTCATTAGTACATGCAGAAATCTTGACTTAAATGCACCAATCAGTCAAAACATTAATGCACTGAGAGATAGAGAAAAATTTTATTGATTATATTTTTACAGTAGCATCTGTAAAGGATGGAATTTACAGAATCTCACAAAAGTGCAATCATTTTAGTATCTTCTCAAAGGACAATATATAGAAATTAAACTTGGATATATTTAAGAACAGGGGTCACGAACATGGTGCCCGCGGGCCTTTTCTAAAAAATAGTTCACCATAGCGCCACTTAGCAGTGAGCTGCATCTATTTTTTTTTTTTGTTGCTATTCTTTTTTAAATCACACTTGCATTGGTGTGAATTTGAAAATGACAATATTAAAATATAGATGAGTGGATATAGATGAATATCATTCATTATTAATAATAACATATAATTAAAGGTAAATTGAGCACATTTGTTATTTCAGAAGTGTTTATCAAACTGGTAGCTCTCAGTTACAAAAAGGTTGGTGACCCCTGCTCTAGAGTATCATTGTGCAGTTTGTATAGTGAACATGTTAAAACTGTGCTTAAAGTGTAAATATTGGGTGTGAGCACCATTATTATCTAGCACTGCTTTAATCCTCCTGGGTATAGAATTTACCAGAGCTGCACAGGTTGATGCTGGGATCCTCATCCACTCCTCCATAAGGACATCACGTAGCTGCTGGGTGTTAAACACATGTCACTTCTCCACCTTCTGCTTGAGGATGCCCCACAGGTGCTAAAAGGGGGGGGGGGGGTGTCAGGTCTGGTACATTGGCCGACAATTTGGTTTGTATTGCCATCGTCCCTGAAGGAAGCCTCTTTTGAATCTGGCACACAAGAACGCCCACAAACAGTTTGCTGAAGACGACCTGTCCTAGAGCATGAATTACTTAAACCATGTGGTCTGATGAGACAAAGATAAACTTGTTTGACTCAGATGGTGTCCAGTATGTGTGGCGACGCCCTCATGAGGAGGACCAAGAAAATTGTGTCTTGCCTACAGTTAAGCATGGTGGTGGCAGCATCATGGTCTGGGGCTGCCCGAGTGCTGCTGGTACTGGGAAGCTGTGTTTCATCGAGGGAAAAATGGATTCCAACATGTACTGTGATATTCTAAAGCAGAACATGATGCTCTCCCTTTAGAGGGCCAAACCACAGTTTTCCAACATCATAATAACCCAAAAAATACAGCCAAGATGACAACTGCCTTGCTAAGGAAGCTGAAGGCAACCTCTGACAGCATCTCCCGACACAATCGTACTTACAACCCCACAACTACACTGTTTTACATGTATAGGACAGGAAGAGCTGTATGATGCTATTATGAAAGCTAAATCAACAACATGTCAGTTAGATCCAATTCCCACTAAACTACTGAAGGAAGTGTTATATACAGCTGGTGAGCCTCTTCTCAATATTATTAACTCCTCACTATCGTTAGGTCATGTCCCTAAATCCCTCGAGTTAGCAGTTATTAAGCCCCTCATTAAAAAACCTAATCTGGATCCAAGCACGCTATCGAATTACAGACCCATTTCAAATCTCCCATTTATGTCTAAGATTTTAGAAAAGATTGTCGCTGCCCAGTTATGTAACCACTTGCAGGAGAACAATATCTTTGAAGAGTTTCAGTCAGGTTTTAGGCCCCATCATAGCACAGAAACTGCTCTAGTTAAAATCACTAACGACCTGTTTTTAGCTTCAGACCAAGGCTACATCTCCCTATTAGTTTTACTAGATCTTAGTGCTGCGTTCGACACTATAGATCATGATCTTCTCCTCGATCGCTTACAGATTTACATCGGTATTCAGGGACAGGCATTAAGCTGGTTTAAATCCTACCTGTCCAATCGTTACCATTTCGTAGATTTAAATGGAGAGCTATCCAGGATAATGCTAGTAAATTATCCCCTTAGCGTGCCACAAGGGTCAGTTCTAGGACCCCTGCTTTTTACAATATACATGCTTCCATTAGGAAATATTATTAGAAGGCATGGAATTAGCTTCCATTGTTATGCTGATGATACCCAGCTACATATTTCATCCAAACCAGGCGATACAGCTCAATTAGCTCGCATAACTGAGTGTGTTGAAGAAATAAGAGATTGGATGACCCATAACTTTCTGCTATTAAATTCTGATAAAACGGAGATTTTGCTCATCGGCCCAAAAAATAGTACACAGAAGCTCCAGCATCTCAGCCTGCATTTAGACGGTTGTTCTGTAACTACTAGTTCAACGGTAAAAGACCTGGGAGTTATTTTAGACAGCAACTTATCTTTGAAAAATCACATCAATCAAGTTACAAAAACAGCCTTCTTTCACCTTAGAAATATTTCTAAGCTAAGAAATATGTTATCTATATCTGATGCAGAGAAGCTCGTCCATGCGTTTATGACCTCTAGAATAGACTACTGTAATGCATTACTAGGTGGATGTCCTGCATCATTAATAAACAAGCTTCAGTTAGTTCAGAATGCCGCAGCAAGAGTTCTTACTAGGTCAAGAAAATACGATTATATAACCCCAATCTTATCGTCCCTACATTGGCTTCCTATTAAGTTTCGAATAGACTACAAACTACTGCCACTCACTTATAAAGCACTAAATGGTTTGGCTCCCATGTATCTATCCAGTCTTTTAACACGCTACAATCCATCACGCTCCCTGAGATCTCAAAACTCTGGGCTTCTAGTAGTTCCTAGAATAGCAAAGTCCACTAAAGGCGGTAGAGCATTTTCACATTTAGCTCCTAAACTCTGGAATAGTCTTCCTGACAGTGTTCAGGGTTCAGATACACTCTCCCAGTTTAAGTGCAGATTAAAAACATATCTTTTTAGCAAAGCCTACACATAACACACATCACACACATCACATCACAACCTTGTGCGCCAGAATATATGATTACATGCACATTATCAACTTGTGCTGTTAATATCATGAACAGCAGCTACGCTAATTCCTCTCCACTGCTTCTCTCTCTCTCCCCATCCCGAGGCTTCCTGAGGTTTGGCCAGCTCCAGTCACGTCCCACCTCGTGAAGATTATGGACCTATGGATGATCATGGAGAAGTAGATGCCGAGTGTTTAAAGGCCCTGGCATGGAGAAGCTGATGCTGGATCTATGATGATCACAAATTGTTCTGTATTGTTGAAAGATTTATGACCAAACTCTTGATGTCACCCATATGAGGATGGGTTCCCCTTTGAGTCTGGTTCCTCTCGAGGTTTTTTCCTCATATCATCTAAGGGAGTTTTTCCTTGCCACTGTCGCCACGGCTGCTCATCAGGGACAAACGCACACCATTCACCTTCACTGTTGTTTTCTGTAAAGCTGCTTTGAGACAATGTCTGTTGTGAAAAGCGCAATACAAATAAACTTGACTTGACTTGACTTGACTTGAAGGTAAAGGTGTTTGAGTGGCCAAGTATGTCTTCAGACCTGAATCCTATTGAGCACCTGTGGGCCTCAAGCGGAAGGTGGAGAAGCATTGTGTGTGTAACATTATCATCATGGAGGAGTGGATGAGGATCCCAGCAACAACCTGAACAGCTCTGGTGAATTCCACACCCAGGAGGATTAAAGTAGTGCTACATAACAGTGGTGCTCACACACAATATTCACACTTTGGACACAGTTTTGTAATGTTCACTTAGAGTGTATTCTATTTTGCTGCCAGTTATTTAGACAACAATGGCTGCATGTTGAGTTATTTGTAGAGAACAGTAAATCTGTACTGCAGTACAGGCTGCACATCAACTACTCAAAAATATATCCTCTATAGGTTATCTTACTAGAGTATTGTAACTTGAGAAGAAATAATAAAATAGTTGCTGAAATTAAACTTTTGTAAGATACTGTATAAGGCAGGAATTAACCAGTTTTGGAAGATGATGTGTTGAAAGCAGGATAAATGGGCAAGTGTAAGGTACTGAGTGACTTTGGGTCAAATTGTGATGTCTTGACATTTACATTTACGTTTGCGGCATTTAGCAGACGCCCGTGTCCAATTCGATGTCTAAAATTGCTTTTAGTAATGAATAAATATACACTGGTACACTAGATTATAAACTTAATATAAATCAGACTATAACTCTTGATTTTTACAAAGCAAAGTTGGAAAGTGCTAAATAAAGTGTTTCTGGAAGATAAATGTCTTCAACCATCGCTTGAAGATAATCAGGGACTCGGCTGTACAGATATTCATTCCACCACCTCTTGGGCAGATTGAACACATGTAATGCAGCTTTGTTTTGGATCATTTGCAGTGGACAAATAGCATTCAAAGGAAGACCTGCCAGCAGAGAGTTTACATTTACATTTGCGGCATTTGGCAGACGCCCTTATCCAGGGCGACGTACAAAAATGAGTCTCTAGCAATGAATAAATCTACACTGGTACACCAGATTACAAACTTAATATAAATATAACTCTTGCATTCTACAAAGCACTACGGACTGCTGTACGGACATCTAGGGGAAGTTCATTCTACCACCTCGGTGCCAGAACAGAGAAGAGCTTTGAAGTATATTTACCTCTCATTTTGAGAGAAGGTGGTACCAGTTGAGCAGTGCTGGAGGATCTCAGACAGCGTGGTGCAGTGCGAGATGTGATGAGGTCTCTGAGGTAAGATGGTGCTGGTCCATTTTTGGGCTTGTAGGCAAGCATCTGTGTTTTGAATCTGATCCGTGCAGCTACTGGAAGCCAGGGAAGGAGCAGCAGTGGGGTGGTGTGGGAGAATTTGGGCTGATTGAACACAAGCCGTGCAGCTGCGTTTTGGATCATTTGCAGTGGATGAATAGCGTTCAGGGGAAGACCTGCCAGCAGAGAGTTGCAGTAGTCAAGTCTTGAAATGACAAGGGACTGAACAAGCACCTGGGCAGCCTGTGTGGACAGAAATGGTTGAATCCTTTGGATGTTGTAGAGAAGAAATCGAAAGGAACGAGCCACATTAGCGACATGTGAGAAGAAGTTCATTGTCCATAGTTACCCCGAGGTTACAAGCAGTGGCTGAAGGGGAGAGCAGAGAGTCATGAAGAGTTATTTGAAGATCTTGACCTGGAGATGAATCACCTGGGAGGACCAGCAGTTCTGTTTTGCTGGGGTTGAGTTTTAGTTAATGAGCACTCATCCATGAAGATATGTCTGTCAAGCATGCTGATATCCGAGCGGAAGCTGTGGTATCTGATGGAGGGAAAGAAAAGATTAGTTGAGTGTCATCTGCATTGCAGTGATAAGAAAACCCATTTTGAGGATATGACTTCACCAATGGAGTGGGTATAGAGGGAGAAAAGGAGGGGACCAAGTACCGAGCCTTGTGGGACACCAGTGGTGAGTATGCATGGGGCAGATGTTGATCCCCTCCATGTTACCTGTTATGAGCGACCTTCCAGTTAGGAAGCAAACCATTCCCATGCTGTTCCAGGGCTCTTGAGGGTAGACAAGAGAGTCTTGTGGTTGACTGTGTCACATAGAAAGCTCTGAACACTCCTCACATGGCACTATATGTTTAGATCTTATAGCACTGTTCGAATGGTCCTACCATCTCTCAGGGTAAGAGGTTGGTATACATCAGGAATCTTCTCTATTCTGGCACCTAGGTGGTGGAATGAACTTCAACTAGAACTTTACATCTTTTTGTTTAACAAAATTAAAAGTTTGATATAATTTCTCTCAACAGAGTTGAGAGCTGATGGTATCCTAAGTATACCTTTTTCATTCCCTGTTCTTTTCATTCTCAAAGAACATCTGTACTCTGGATAAAGGCGTCTGCTAAATGCCCTACATGTAAAAGTAATTAGTTTTTATCGCTAATAAATCGATTTAAAGACTGACTGATGCTAAATTGTGTTTACTTTGTGACAGGACCATGCTGGACTTGTGCTGCAGTACACTGATGTAACAAATGAACTGTACACAGCAAAAGTATTTTGTATTCAGTTTTACACTAGACCACGTGCCAAAAGAACATCCGAGGACTCTTTCTGGATGTTATATTGGAATCATGGTGCTCGGCAACCTCGGGCAATTTCTGAACAACCAACTCTTGGGTCTGAACTGCGACATAGAGGACATCGGTTTGGAGCAACAAAACTCAAAGCAGCAGAACCAACTGAAATTACTACAACTTTTGGGGCAATAACTGATGCAAAAACATCTGCAGAATCTACAACAGACTGCACAGATGCTGAGGCAACTCCTGCAGAGAAGATCTTGCTCACTGCAACTACGGTTCTTGAAGCAACACCTGACATGACAATCTCCACACTACACACAAGTTACACAAGTCTTGAGATTTCTTCTTCTGAATCTGAAATAACTTCTGCAGAGATTAACTCACTACATGCATCAATGTCCACATTACCTACACCAGCAAGAAGGGGAAACACTGAATATTCTAACAAAAAAAGTGAAACAAGGACATCAACCTCTGTAGAAACAAGCTCACTCGAAGAAACTGCTGTTTCAACAAGCTGCACAAGTGCTGAGATGTTTAGTTCTGAAAGTGAAACAACAAACACGGAAGCTCCTGCAGAAATGACCTCAATAACTTTTACTGCTATTAATGCAAATGATGAAATAATCACAGCAGTATCTACAACAGACAGTAACTCAATTATGGAGTGTTCTAGCATTGAAATTGAATATAGTACTACAGCATCAACAGTTCCGGAGATGAGCTCAGTGGATGAAACTGATGCACCAACCTCAGCAATTCCCATGACAACCACATACATAGATACTTTTATTTCGACCACTAAAAGTATAAAAAGTACCACATCAGCAACATCTCCAAAGACAACCTTAAAATCTACTCCTACTCTTCATCCATCAAATGATGAAATGCTCTCCACAGTGTCAACAACAATAACCAGCATGAATACTGAGGTTTCTACCACTAAAAGTCAAACAAACCCCACATTATCCACAACTTTTCTGAAAACAGTCTCAGTATCTACATCTACAACTACTGCTGCAAACACTGATACAACAACCTCTGCAGTGTCACTTCCTGAAACTCTGACTTTAAGAGCAACATCCTCTGCAGTACCTACACCAACAAGCCCTACGACATCTGAGGTTTCTACCACTGAAAGTGAAACAGTAACCACAATAGCAAAACCTACTTCAAAGATAACGTCACTATCTACAAACTCTACTAGTCTTGGTTCAACAATTGTTGCAACAACTCTCCCAGTACCTACAACAGCCGGCAACACAATTATGGAGCTGTCTACCACTAAAACAGAAACAAAACCCACAGTATTTACAACTCCATTGAAAACATCCTCAGAAACTAAATCTACTACTGCTCCTGCTGCAAACACTGATACAACAACCTCTGTAGTATCAATTCCTAAAACTCTTACTTTAAGAGCAACAACCTCTGCAGCATCTACACCAACAAGCCCTACAACCTCTGAGGTTTCTACCACTGAGAGTAAAACAATGAGCACAACAGAAGTACCTACTACAGAGATGACCTCAACACCTACAATGTCTACTACTCTTTATCTATCAAATGATGAAATGCTCTCCACAACAATAAGCAGCACAAATACTGAGGATTCTACAACTAGAAGTGAAACAATTACCACATCTGCAGCAACTACTGCAAAGAAAACTCCAGCCTCTGCTGCAACTACTCTTGGTGAAACATTTCATGCAAAATCATCTACACTTCCTGCAACTCTTATTGCAACAACCTCTGCAGTACCTACACAAACAAGCCCTACAGCCACTAAGGTTCCTACCACTGAAAGTGAAACAGTAACCACGATAGCAACACCTACTTCAAAGATAACGTCACTATCTACAAACCCTACTAGTCTTGGTTTAACAATTGTTGCAACAACCATCCCAGTACCTACAACAGCTGGCAACACAATCATGGAGATGTCTACCACTAAAACAGAAACAAAACCAACAGTATTCACAACTCTATTGAAAACATCCTCAGGAACTAAATCTACTACTGCTCCTGCTGCGAACACTGATACAACAACCTCTGCAGTATCAATTCCTGAAACTCTTACTTTAAGAGCAACAAACTCTGCAGTACCTTCAACAACAAGCCCTACAACCTCTGAGGTTTCTACCACTGAGAGTAATACAATAAGCTCAACAGAAGTACTTACTACAGAGATGACCTCAACACCTACAATGTCTACTACTCTTTATCCATCTAATGATGAAACGCTCTCCACAACAATAAGCAGCACAAATACTGAGGATTCTACAACTAGAAGTGAAACAATTACCACAGCTACAGCAACAACTGCAAAGAAAACTCCAGCCTCTGCTGCAACTACTCTTGTTGAAACATCTCATGCAATATCATCTACACTTCCTACAACTCTAGGTGCAACAACCTCTAAAGTACCCACACCAACAAGCCCTACAGCCACTGAGGTTTCTACCAGTGAAGGTGAAACAATAACCAGAACAAAGGTACCTACTACAGATGTGACCTCAACACCTGCAACACCTGCAGAGACGAGATCACTGGATCGAACTGATACTTCTCTTAGTGGACTAACTGATGCAACAACTGCCGCAATCCCTATGACAACCAGCTGCACAGGTACCCATTTTTCTACCACTAAATGTGTAAAAAGTAACACATCAGCAAAATCTACAAAGACCTCAAAACATGAAACTTCTCCTACTCTTCATCCATCAAATGATGAAATGCTCTCCACAGTCTCAACTAGCATAACCAACGTGAATGCTGAGGTTTCTACCACTAAAACTGAAACAGAAACAGAAACATTATTCACAACTCCATTGAAAACATCCTCAGAAACTACATCTACTACTGCTCCTGCTGCAAACACTGATACAACAACCTCTGCAGTATCAATTCCTGAAACTCTTACTTTAAGTGCAACAACCTCTGCAGTACCTACACCAACAAGCCCTACAGTCACTAAGGTTCCTACCACTGAAAGTGAAACAGTAACCACAATAGCAACACCTACTTCAAAGATAACGTCACTATCTACAAACTCTACTAGTCTTGGGTTAACAATTGTTGCAACAACCATCCCAGTACCTACAACAGCTGGCAACACAATTACGGAGATTTCTACCACTAAAACAGAAACAAAACCCACATTATTCACAACTCCATTAAAAACATCCTCAGGAACCACATCTACTACTGCTCCTGCTGCAAACACTGATACAACAACCTCTGCAGTATCAATTCCTGAAACTCTTACTTTAAGAGCAACAATCTCTGCAGCATCTACACCAACAAGCCCTACAACCTCTGAGGTTTCTACCACTGAGAGTAATACAATAAGCTCAACAGAAGTACTTACTAAAGAGATGACCTCAACACCTACAATGTCTACTACTCTTTATCCATCTAATGATGAAATGCTCTCCACAACAATAAGCAGCACAAATACTGAGGATTCTACAACTAGAAGTGAAACAATTACCACATCTGCAGCAACTACTGCAAAGAAAACTCCAGCCTCTGCTGCAACTACTCTTGGTGGAACATCTCATGCAATATCATCTACACGTCCTACAACTCTAGGTGCAACAACCTCCACAGTACCTACACCAACAAGCCCTACAGCCACTGGGGTTTCTACCAGTGAAGGTGAAACAATAACCACAACAGAGGTACCTACTACAGATGTGACCTCAACACCTGCAACACCTGCAGAGACGAGATCACTAGATCAAACTGATACTACTTTTGGTGGACTAACCGATGCAACAACCGCAGCAATCCCAATGACCACCAGCTGCACAGGTACCTATTTTTCTACCACTAAAAGTGTAAAAAGTACCACATCAGCAACATCTACAATGACAACCTCAAAACATGCAACTTCTCCTACTCTTCATCCATTAAATGATGAAATGCTCTCCACAGTGTCAACTAGAATAACCAGCTTGAATGCTGATGTTTTTACCACTAAAACTGAAACAGAACAAACATTATTCACAACTCCATTAAAAAGATCCTCAGGAACTACATCTACTACTGCTCCCGGTGCAAACACTGATACAACAACCTCTGCAGTATCACTTCCTGAAACTCTTACTTTAGGTGCAACAACCTCTGCAGTACCTACACCAACAAGCCCTACAACTTCTGAGGTTTCTACCAGTGAAAGTGAAACAATAAGCACAACAGAAGTACCTAGTACAGAGATGACCTCAACACCTACAATGTCTACTACTCTTTATCCATCTAATGATGAAATGCTCTCCACAACAATAAGCAGCACAAATACTGAGGATTCTACCGCTAGAAGTGAAACAATTACCACATCTGCAGCAACTACTGCAAAGAAAACTCCAGCCTCTGCTGCAACTACTCTTGGTGCAACATCTCATGCAACTTCTCCTACTCTTCATCCATCAAATGATGAAATGCTCTCCACTGTGTCAACTAGCATAACCAGCTTGAATGCTGAGATTTCTACCACTAAAACTGAAACAGAAACCACATTTTTCACAACTCCATTAAAAACATCCTCAGAAACTACATCTAATACTGCTCCTGCTGCAAACACTGATACAACAACCTCTGCAGTATCAATTCCTGAAACTCTTACTTTAAGAGCAACAACCTCTGCAGTACCTACACCAACAAGCCCTACAGTCACTAAGGTTCCTACCACTGAAAGTGAAACAGTAACCACAATAGCAACACCTACTTCAAAGATAACGTCACTATCTACAAACCCTACTAGTCTTGGGTTAACAATTGTTGCAACAACCATCCCAGTACCTACAACAGCTGGCAACACAATTATGGAGCTGTCTACCACTAAAACAGAAACAAAACCCACATTATTCACAACTCCATTAAAAACATCCTCAGGAACCACATCTACTACTGCTCCTGCTGCAAACACTGATACAACAACCTCTGTAGTATCAATTCCTGAAACTCTTACTTTAAGAGCAACAACCTCTGCAGTATCTACACCAACAAGCCCTACAACCTCTGAGGTTTCTACCACTGAGAGTAATACAATAAGCTCAACAGAAGTACTTACTACAGAGATGACCTCAACACCTACAATGTCTACTACTCTTTATCCATCTAATGATGAAATGCTCTCCACAACAATAAGCACCACAAATACTGAGGATTCTACAACTAGAAGTGAAACAATTACCACATCTGCAGCAACTACTGCAAAGAAAACTCCAGCCTCTGCTGCAACTACTCTTGGTGCAACATCTCATGCAACTTCTCCTACTCTTCATCCATCAAATGATGAAAAGCTCTCCACTGTGTCAACTGGCATAACCAGCTTGAATGCTGAGATTTCTACCACTAAAACTGAAACAGAAACCGCATTTTTCACAACTCCATTGAAAACATCCTCAGAAACTACATCTACTACTGCTCCTGCTGCAAACACTAATACAACAACCTCTGCAGTATCAATTCCTGAAACTCTTACTTTAAGAGCAACAACCTCTGCAGCATCTACACCAACAAGCCCTACAGTCACTAAGGTTCCTACCACTGAAAGTGAAACAGTAACCACAATAGCAACACCTACTTCAAAGATAACGTCACTATCTACAAACTCTACTAGTCTTGGGTTAACAATTGTTGCAACAATCATCCCAGTACCTACAACAGCTGGCAACACAATTACGGAGATTTCTACCACTAAAACAGAAACAAAACCCACATTATTCACAACTCCATTAAAAACATCCTCAGGAACCACATCTACTACTGCTCCTGCTGCAAACACTGATACAACAACCTCTGTAGTATCAATTCCTGAAACTCTTACTTTAAGAGCAACAACCTCTGCAGCATCTACACCAACAAGCCCTACAACCTCTGAGGTTTCTACCACTGAGAGTAATACAATAAGCTCAACAGAAGTACTTACTACAGAGATGACCTCAACACCTACAATGTCTACTACTCTTTATCCATCAAATGATGAAACGCTCTCCACAACAATAAGCAGCACAAATACTGAGGATTCTACAACTAGAAGTGAAACAATTACCACATCTGCAGCAACTACTGCAAAGAAAACTCCAGCCTCTGCTGCAACTACTCTTGGTGGAACATCTCATGCAATATCATCTACACGTCCTACAACTCTAGGTGCAACAACCTCCACAGTACCTACACCAACAAGCCCTACAGCCACTGGGGTTTCTACCAGTGAAGGTGAAACAATAACCACAACAGAGGTACCTACTACAGATGTGACCTCAACACCTGCAACACCTGCAGAGACAAGATCACTAGATCAAACTGATACTACTTTTGGTGGACTAACCGATGCAACAACCGCAGCAATCCCAATGACCACCAGCTGCACAGGTACCTATTTTTCTACCACTAAAAGTGTAAAACGTACCACATCAGCAACATCTACAATGACAACCTCAAAACATTCAACGTCTACTACTCTTCATCCATTAAATGGTGAAATGCTCTCCACAGTGTCAACTAGAATAACCAGCTTAAATGCTGATGTTTTTACCACTAAAACTGAAACAGAACAAACATTATTCACAACTCCATTAAAAAGATCCTCAGGAACTACATCTACTACTGCTCCCGGTGCAAACACTGATACAACAACCTCTGCAGTATCACTTCCTGAAACTCTTACTTTAGGTGCAACAACCTCTGCAGTACCTACACCAACAAGCCCTACAACTTCTGAGGTTTCTACCAGTGAAAGTGAAACAATAAGCACAACAGAAGTACCTACTACAGAGATGACCTCAACACCTACAATGTCTACTACTCTTTATCCATCTAATGATGAAATGCTGTCCACAACAATAAGCAGCACAAATACTGAGGATTCTACAACTAGAAGTGAAACAATTACCACATCTGCAGCAACTACTGCAAAGAAAACTCCAGCCTCTGCTGCAACTACTCTTGGTGCAACATCTCATGCAACTTCTCCTACTCTTCATCCATCAAATGATGAAATGCTCTCCACTGTGTCAACTAGCATAACCAGCTTGAATGCTGAGATTTCTACCACTAAAACTGAAACAGAAACCACATTTTTCACAACTCCATTAAAAACATCCTCAGAAACTACATCTAATACTGCTCCTGCTGCAAACACTGATACAACAACCTCTGCAGTATCAATTCCTGAAACTCTTACTTTAAGAGCAACAACCTCTGCAGTACCTACACCAACAAGCCCTACAGTCACTAAGGTTCCTACCACTGAAAGTGAAACAGTAACCACAATAGCAACACCTACTTCAAAGATAACGTCACTATCTACAAACCCTACTAGTCTTGGGTTAACAATTGTTGCAACAACCATCCCAGTACCTACAACAGCTGGCAACACAATTATGGAGCTGTCTACCACTAAAACAGAAACAAAACCCACATTATTCACAACTCCATTAAAAACATCCTCAGGAACCACATCTACTACTGCTCCTGCTGCAAACACTGATACAACAACCTCTGTAGTATCAATTCCTGAAACTCTTACTTTAAGAGCAACAACCTCTGCAGTATCTACACCAACAAGCCCTACAACCTCTGAGGTTTCTACCACTGAGAGTAATACAATAAGCTCAACAGAAGTACTTACTACAGAGATGACCTCAACACCTACAATGTCTACTACTCTTTATCCATCTAATGATGAAATGCTCTCCACAACAATAAGCACCACAAATACTGAGGATTCTACAACTAGAAGTGAAACAATTACCACATCTGCAGCAACTACTGCAAAGAAAACTCCAGCCTCTGCTGCAACTACTCTTGGTGCAACATCTCATGCAACTTCTCCTACTCTTCATCCATCAAATGATGAAAAGCTCTCCACTGTGTCAACTGGCATAACCAGCTTGAATGCTGAGATTTCTACCACTAAAACTGAAACAGAAACCGCATTTTTCACAACTCCATTGAAAACATCCTCAGAAACTACATCTACTACTGCTCCTGCTGCAAACACTAATACAACAACCTCTGCAGTATCAATTCCTGAAACTCTTACTTTAAGAGCAACAACCTCTGCAGCATCTACACCAACAAGCCCTACAGTCACTAAGGTTCCTACCACTGAAAGTGAAACAGTAACCACAATAGCAACACCTACTTCAAAGATAACGTCACTATCTACAAACTCTACTAGTCTTGGGTTAACAATTGTTGCAACAATCATCCCAGTACCTACAACAGCTGGCAACACAATTACGGAGATTTCTACCACTAAAACAGAAACAAAACCCACATTATTCACAACTCCATTAAAAACATCCTCAGGAACCACATCTACTACTGCTCCTGCTGCAAACACTGATACAACAACCTCTGTAGTATCAATTCCTGAAACTCTTACTTTAAGAGCAACAACCTCTGCAGCATCTACACCAACAAGCCCTACAACCTCTGAGGTTTCTACCACTGAGAGTAATACAATAAGCTCAACAGAAGTACTTACTACAGAGATGACCTCAACACCTACAATGTCTACTACTCTTTATCCATCAAATGATGAAACGCTCTCCACAACAATAAGCAGCACAAATACTGAGGATTCTACAACTAGAAGTGAAACAATTACCACATCTGCAGCAACTACTGCAAAGAAAACTCCAGCCTCTGCTGCAACTACTCTTGGTGGAACATCTCATGCAATATCATCTACACGTCCTACAACTCTAGGTGCAACAACCTCCACAGTACCTACACCAACAAGCCCTACAGCCACTGGGGTTTCTACCAGTGAAGGTGAAACAATAACCACAACAGAGGTACCTACTACAGATGTGACCTCAACACCTGCAACACCTGCAGAGACAAGATCACTAGATCAAACTGATACTACTTTTGGTGGACTAACCGATGCAACAACCGCAGCAATCCCAATGACCACCAGCTGCACAGGTACCTATTTTTCTACCACTAAAAGTGTAAAACGTACCACATCAGCAACATCTACAATGACAACCTCAAAACATTCAACGTCTACTACTCTTCATCCATTAAATGGTGAAATGCTCTCCACAGTGTCAACTAGAATAACCAGCTTAAATGCTGATGTTTTTACCACTAAAACTGAAACAGAACAAACATTATTCACAACTCCATTAAAAAGATCCTCAGGAACTACATCTACTACTGCTCCCGGTGCAAACACTGATACAACAACCTCTGCAGTATCACTTCCTGAAACTCTTACTTTAGGTGCAACAACCTCTGCAGTACCTACACCAACAAGCCCTACAACTTCTGAGGTTTCTACCAGTGAAAGTGAAACAATAAGCACAACAGAAGTACCTACTACAGAGATGACCTCAACACCTACAATGTCTACTACTCTTTATCCATCTAATGATGAAATGCTGTCCACAACAATAAGCAGCACAAATACTGAGGATTCTACAACTAGAAGTGAAACAATTACCACATCTGCAGCAACTACTGCAAAGAAAACTCCAGCCTCTGCTGCAACTACTCTTGGTGCAACATCTCATGCAACTTCTCCTACTCTTCATCCATCAAATGATGAAATGCTCTCCACTGTGTCAACTAGCATAACCAGCTTGAATGCTGAGATTTCTACCACTAAAACTGAAACAGAAACCACTTTTTTTACAACTCCATTAAAAACATC
The DNA here is from genome assembly GCF_946808225.1 of Silurus aristotelis. Classification (NCBI taxonomy): domain Eukaryota; kingdom Metazoa; phylum Chordata; class Actinopteri; order Siluriformes; family Siluridae; genus Silurus; species Silurus aristotelis. The sequence continues at coordinate 1,450,621 of NC_139580.1, forward strand.
CTCAGAAACTACATCTACTACTGCTCCTGCTGCAAACACTGATACAACAACCTCTGCAGTATCAATTCCTGAAACTCTTACTTTAAGAGCAACAACCTCTGCAGTACCTACACCAACAAGCCCTACAGTCACTAAGGTTCCTACCACTGAAAGTGAAACAGTAACCACAATAGCAACACCTACTTCAAAGATAACGTCACTATCTACAAACTCTACTAGTCTTGGGTTAACAATTGTTGCAACAACCATCCCAGTACCTACAACAGCTGGCAACACAATTATGGAGCTGTCTACCACTAAAACAGAAACAAAACCCACATTATTCACAACTCCATTAAAAACATCCTCAGGAACCACATCTACTACTGCTCCTGCTGCAAACACTGATACAACAACCTCTGTAGTATCAATTCCTGAAACTCTTACTTTAAGAGCAACAACCTCTGCAGTATCTACACCAACAAGCCCTACAACCTCTGAGGTTTCTACCACTGAGAGTAATACAATAAGCTCAACAGAAGTACTTACTACAGAGATGACCTCAACACCTACAATGTCTACTACTCTTTATCCATCCAATGATGAAATGCTCTCCACAACAATAAGCAGCACAAATACTGAGGATTCTACAACTAGAAGTGAAACAATTACCACATCTGCAGCAACTACTGCAAAGAAAACTCCAGCCTCTGCTGCAACTACTCTTGGTGCAACATCTCATGCAACTTCTCCTACTCTTCATCCATCAAATGATAAAAAGCTCTCCACAGTGTCAACTAGAATAACCAGCTTAAATGCTGATGTTTTTACCACTAAAACTGAAACAGAACAAACATTATTCACAACTCCATTAAAAACATCCTCAGGAACTACATCTACTACTGCTCCCGGTGCAAACACTGATACAACAACCTCTGCAGTATCACTTCCTAAAACTCTTACTTTAGGTGCAACAACCTCTGCAGTACCTACCCCAACAAGCCCTACAACTTCTGAGGTTTCTACCAGTGAAAGTGAAACAATAAGCACAACAGAAGTACCTACTACAGAGATGACCTCAACACCTACAATGTCTACTACTCTTTATCCATCAAATGATGAAACGCTCTCCACAACAATAAGCAGCACAAATACTGAGGATTCTACAACTAGAAGTGAAACAATTACCACATCTGCAGCAACTACTGCAAAGAAAACTCCAGCCTCTGCTGCAACTACTCTTGGTGGAACATCTCATGCAATATCATCTACACGTCCTACAACTCTAGGTGCAACAACCTCCACAGTACCTACACCAACAAGCCCTACAGCCACTGGGGTTTCTACCAGTGAAGGTGAAACAATAACCACAACAGAGGTACCTACTACAGATGTGACCTCAACACCTGCAACACCTGCAGAGACAAGATCACTAGATCAAACTGATACTACTTTTGGTGGACTAACCGATGCAACAACCGCAGCAATCCCAATGACCACCAGCTGCACAGGTACCTATTTTTCTACCACTAAAAGTGTAAAACGTACCACATCAGCAACATCTACAATGACAACCTCAAAACATTCAACGTCTACTACTCTTCATCCATTAAATGGTGAAATGCTCTCCACAGTGTCAACTAGAATAACCAGCTTAAATGCTGATGTTTTTACCACTAAAACTGAAACAGAACAAACATTATTCACAACTCCATTAAAAAGATCCTCAGGAACTACATCTACTACTGCTCCCGGTGCAAACACTGATACAACAACCTCTGCAGTATCACTTCCTGAAACTCTTACTTTAGGTGCAACAACCTCTGCAGTACCTACACCAACAAGCCCTACAACTTCTGAGGTTTCTACCAGTGAAAGTGAAACAATAAGCACAACAGAAGTACCTACTACAGAGATGACCTCAACACCTACAATGTCTACTACTCTTTATCCATCTAATGATGAAATGCTGTCCACAACAATAAGCAGCACAAATACTGAGGATTCTACAACTAGAAGTGAAACAATTACCACATCTGCAGCAACTACTGCAAAGAAAACTCCAGCCTCTGCTGCAACTACTCTTGGTGCAACATCTCATGCAACTTCTCCTACTCTTCATCCATCAAATGATGAAATGCTCTCCACTGTGTCAACTAGCATAACCAGCTTGAATGCTGAGATTTCTACCACTAAAACTGAAACAGAAACCACATTTTTCACAACTCCATTAAAAACATCCTCAGAAACTACATCTAATACTGCTCCTGCTGCAAACACTGATACAACAACCTCTGCAGTATCAATTCCTGAAACTCTTACTTTAAGAGCAACAACCTCTGCAGTACCTACACCAACAAGCCCTACAGTCACTAAGGTTCCTACCACTGAAAGTGAAACAGTAACCACAATAGCAACACCTACTTCAAAGATAACGTCACTATCTACAAACCCTACTAGTCTTGGGTTAACAATTGTTGCAACAACCATCCCAGTACCTACAACAGCTGGCAACACAATTATGGAGCTGTCTACCACTAAAACAGAAACAAAACCCACATTATTCACAACTCCATTAAAAACATCCTCAGGAACCACATCTACTACTGCTCCTGCTGCAAACACTGATACAACAACCTCTGTAGTATCAATTCCTGAAACTCTTACTTTAAGAGCAACAACCTCTGCAGTATCTACACCAACAAGCCCTACAACCTCTGAGGTTTCTACCACTGAGAGTAATACAATAAGCTCAACAGAAGTACTTACTACAGAGATGACCTCAACACCTACAATGTCTACTACTCTTTATCCATCTAATGATGAAATGCTCTCCACAACAATAAGCACCACAAATACTGAGGATTCTACAACTAGAAGTGAAACAATTACCACATCTGCAGCAACTACTGCAAAGAAAACTCCAGCCTCTGCTGCAACTACTCTTGGTGCAACATCTCATGCAACTTCTCCTACTCTTCATCCATCAAATGATGAAAAGCTCTCCACTGTGTCAACTGGCATAACCAGCTTGAATGCTGAGATTTCTACCACTAAAACTGAAACAGAAACCGCATTTTTCACAACTCCATTGAAAACATCCTCAGAAACTACATCTACTACTGCTCCTGCTGCAAACACTAATACAACAACCTCTGCAGTATCAATTCCTGAAACTCTTACTTTAAGAGCAACAACCTCTGCAGCATCTACACCAACAAGCCCTACAGTCACTAAGGTTCCTACCACTGAAAGTGAAACAGTAACCACAATAGCAACACCTACTTCAAAGATAACGTCACTATCTACAAACTCTACTAGTCTTGGGTTAACAATTGTTGCAACAATCATCCCAGTACCTACAACAGCTGGCAACACAATTACGGAGATTTCTACCACTAAAACAGAAACAAAACCCACATTATTCACAACTCCATTAAAAACATCCTCAGGAACCACATCTACTACTGCTCCTGCTGCAAACACTGATACAACAACCTCTGTAGTATCAATTCCTGAAACTCTTACTTTAAGAGCAACAACCTCTGCAGCATCTACACCAACAAGCCCTACAACCTCTGAGGTTTCTACCACTGAGAGTAATACAATAAGCTCAACAGAAGTACTTACTACAGAGATGACCTCAACACCTACAATGTCTACTACTCTTTATCCATCAAATGATGAAACGCTCTCCACAACAATAAGCAGCACAAATACTGAGGATTCTACAACTAGAAGTGAAACAATTACCACATCTGCAGCAACTACTGCAAAGAAAACTCCAGCCTCTGCTGCAACTACTCTTGGTGGAACATCTCATGCAATATCATCTACACGTCCTACAACTCTAGGTGCAACAACCTCCACAGTACCTACACCAACAAGCCCTACAGCCACTGGGGTTTCTACCAGTGAAGGTGAAACAATAACCACAACAGAGGTACCTACTACAGATGTGACCTCAACACCTGCAACACCTGCAGAGACAAGATCACTAGATCAAACTGATACTACTTTTGGTGGACTAACCGATGCAACAACCGCAGCAATCCCAATGACCACCAGCTGCACAGGTACCTATTTTTCTACCACTAAAAGTGTAAAACGTACCACATCAGCAACATCTACAATGACAACCTCAAAACATTCAACGTCTACTACTCTTCATCCATTAAATGGTGAAATGCTCTCCACAGTGTCAACTAGAATAACCAGCTTAAATGCTGATGTTTTTACCACTAAAACTGAAACAGAACAAACATTATTCACAACTCCATTAAAAAGATCCTCAGGAACTACATCTACTACTGCTCCCGGTGCAAACACTGATACAACAACCTCTGCAGTATCACTTCCTGAAACTCTTACTTTAGGTGCAACAACCTCTGCAGTACCTACACCAACAAGCCCTACAACTTCTGAGGTTTCTACCAGTGAAAGTGAAACAATAAGCACAACAGAAGTACCTACTACAGAGATGACCTCAACACCTACAATGTCTACTACTCTTTATCCATCTAATGATGAAATGCTGTCCACAACAATAAGCAGCACAAATACTGAGGATTCTACAACTAGAAGTGAAACAATTACCACATCTGCAGCAACTACTGCAAAGAAAACTCCAGCCTCTGCTGCAACTACTCTTGGTGCAACATCTCATGCAACTTCTCCTACTCTTCATCCATCAAATGATGAAATGCTCTCCACTGTGTCAACTAGCATAACCAGCTTGAATGCTGAGATTTCTACCACTAAAACTGAAACAGAAACCACTTTTTTTACAACTCCATTAAAAACATCCTCAGAAACTACATCTACTACTGCTCCTGCTGCAAACACTGATACAACAACCTCTGCAGTATCAATTCCTGAAACTCTTACTTTAAGAGCAACAACCTCTGCAGTACCTACACCAACAAGCCCTACAGTCACTAAGGTTCCTACCACTGAAAGTGAAACAGTAACCACAATAGCAACACCTACTTCAAAGATAACGTCACTATCTACAAACTCTACTAGTCTTGGGTTAACAATTGTTGCAACAACCATCCCAGTACCTACAACAGCTGGCAACACAATTATGGAGCTGTCTACCACTAAAACAGAAACAAAACCCACATTATTCACAACTCCATTAAAAACATCCTCAGGAACCACATCTACTACTGCTCCTGCTGCAAACACTGATACAACAACCTCTGTAGTATCAATTCCTGAAACTCTTACTTTAAGAGCAACAACCTCTGCAGTATCTACACCAACAAGCCCTACAACCTCTGAGGTTTCTACCACTGAGAGTAATACAATAAGCTCAACAGAAGTACTTACTACAGAGATGACCTCAACACCTACAATGTCTACTACTCTTTATCCATCCAATGATGAAATGCTCTCCACAACAATAAGCAGCACAAATACTGAGGATTCTACAACTAGAAGTGAAACAATTACCACATCTGCAGCAACTACTGCAAAGAAAACTCCAGCCCCTGCTGCAACTACTCTTGGTGCAACATCTCATGCAACTTCTCCTACTCTTCATCCATCAAATGATGAAAAGCTCTCCACAGTGTCAACTAGAATAACCAGCTTAAATGCTGATGTTTTTACCACTAAAACTGAAACAGAACAAACATTATTCACAACTCCATTAAAAAGATCCTCAGGAACTACATCTACTACTGCTCCCGGTGCAAACACTGATACAACAACCTCTGCAGTATCACTTCCTAAAACTCTTACTTTAGGTGCAACAACCTCTGCAGTACCTACCCCAACAAGCCCTACAACTTCTGAGGTTTCTACCAGTGAAAGTGAAACAATAAGCACAACAGAAGTACCTACTACAGAGATGACCTCAACACCTACAATGTCTACTACTCTTTATCCATCTAATGATGAAATGCTCTCCACAACAATAAGCAGCAAAAATACTGAGGATTCTACAACTAGAAGTGAAACAATTACCACATCTGCAGCAACTACTGCAAAGAAAACTCCAGCCTCTGCTGCAACTACTCTTGGTGCAACATCTCATGCAACTTCTCCTACTCTTCATCCATCAAATGATGAAATGCTCTCCACTGTGTCAACTAGCATAACCAGCTTGAATGCTGAGATTTCTACCACTAAAACTGAAACAGAAACCACTTTTTTTACAACTCCATTGAAAACATCCTCAGAAACTACATCTACTACTGCTCCTGCTGCAAACACTGATACAACAACCTCTGCAGTATCAATTCCTGAAACTCTAACTTTAAGTGCAACAACCTCTGCAGTACCTACACCAACAAGCCCTACAGTCACTAAGGTTCCTACCACTGAAAGTGAAACAGTAACCACAATAGCAACACCTACTTCAAAGATAACGTCACTATCTACAAACCCTACTAGTCTTGGGTTAACAATTGTTGCAACAACCATCCCAGTACCTACAACAGCTGGCAACACAATTACGGAGATGTCTACCACTAAAACAGAAACAAAACCCACATTATTCACAACTCCATTAAAAACATCCTCAGGAACCACATCTACTACTGCTCCTGCTGCAAACACTGATACAACAACCTCTGCAGTATCAATTCCTGAAACTCTTACTTTAAGAGCAACAATCTCTGCAGTATCTACACCAACAAGCCCTACAACCTCTGAGGTTTCTACCACTGAGAGTAATACAATAAGCTCAACAGAAGTACTTACTACAGAGATGACCTCAACACCTACAATGTCTACTACTCTTTATCCATCTAATGATGAAATGCTCTCCACAACAATAAGCAGCACAAATACTGAGGATTCTACAACTAGAAGTGAAACAATTACCACATCTGCAGCAACTACTGCAAAGAAAACTCCAGCCTCTGCTGCAACTACTCTTGGTGCAACATCTCATGCAACTTCTCCTACTCTTCATCCATCAAATGATGAAAAGCTCTCCACTGTGTCAACTAGCATAACCAGCTTGAATGCTGAGATTTCTACCACTAAAACTGAAACAGAAACCACATTTTTCACAACTCCATTAAAAACATCCTCAGAAACTACATCTACTACTGCTCCTGCTGCAAACACTGATACAACAACCTCTGCAGTATCAATTCCTGAAACTCTTACTTTAAGAGCAACAACCTCTGCAGTACCTACACCAACAAGCCCTACAGTCACTAAGGTTCCTACCACTGAAAGTGAAACAGTAACCACAATAGCAACACCTACTTCAAAGATAACGTCACTATCTACAAACTCTACTAGTCTTGGGTTAACAATTGTTGCAACAACCATCCCAGTACCTACAACAGCTGGCAACACAATTACGGAGATTTCTACCACTAAAACAGAAACAAAACCCACATTATTCACAACTCCATTAAAAACATCCTCAGGAACCACATCTACTACTGCTCCTGCTGCAAACACTGATACAACAACCTCTGTAGTATCAATTCCTGAAACTCTTACTTTAAGAGCAACAACCTCTGCAGCATCTACACCAACAAGCCCTACAACCTCTGAGGTTTCTACCACTGAGAGTAATACAATAAGCTCAACAGAAGTACTTACTACAGAGATGACCTCAACACCTACAATGTCTACTACTCTTTATCCATCAAATGATGAAACGCTCTCCATAACAATAAGCAGCACAAATACTGAGGATTCTACAACTAGAAGTAAAACAATTACCACATCTGCAGCAACTACTGCAAAGAAAACTCCAGCCTCTGCTGCAACTACTCTTGGTGCAACATCTCATGCAATATCATCTACACGTCCTACAACTCTAGGTGCAACAACCTCCACAGTACCTACACCAACAAGCCCTACAGCCACTGGGGTTTCTACCAGTGAAGGTGAAACAATAACCACAACAGAGGTACCTACTACAGATGTGACCTCAACACCTGCAACACCTGCAGAGACGAGATCACTAGATCAAACTGATACTACTTTTGGTGGACTAACCGATGCAACAACCGCAGCAATCCCAATGACCACCAGCTGCACAGGTACCTATTTTTCTACCACTAAAAGTGTAAAACGTACCACATCAGCAACATCTACAATGACAACCTCAAAACAGTCAACATCTACTACTCTTCATCCATTAAATGATGAAATGCTCTCCAGCTTAAATGCTGATGTTTTTACCACTAAAACTGAAACAGAACAAACATTATTCACAACTCCATTAAAAACATCCTCAGGAACTACATCTACTACTGCTCCCGGTGCAAACACTGATACAACAACCTCTGCAGTATCACTTCCTAAAACTCTTACTTTAGGTGCACCAACCTCTGCAGTACCTACACCAACAAGCCCTACAACTTCTGAGGTTTCTACCAGTGAAAGTGAAACAATAAGCACAACAGAAGTACCTACTACAGAGATGACCTCAACACCTACAATGTCTACTACTCTTTATCCATCTAATGATGAAATGCTCTCCACAACAATAAGCAGCACAAATACTGAGGATTCTACAACTAGAAGTGAAACAATTATCACATCTGCAGCAACTACTGCAAAGAAAACTCCAGCCTCTGCTGCAACTACTCTTGGTGAAACATCTCATGCAATATCATCTACACTTCCTGCAACTCTTATTGCAACAATCTCTGCAGTATCTACACCAACACGCTCTACAACCACCAAGGTTCCTACCATTCACAGTAAAACAATAACCACAATAGCAACACCTACTGCAAAGGTAACGTCACTATCTACAAACCCTACTGGTCTTGGTTTAACAATTGGTGCAACAACCATCCCAGTACCTACAACAGCTGGCAACACAATTATGGAGGTTTCCACCACTGAAAGTGAAACAGTAACCACACCAAAAGCATCTGCAACAGAAATTATCACAATACCTACAACATCTACTACTCTTCATCCATCATATGTTGAAATGCTCTCAACTAGACTGACAGCAACAAGCAGCACAAACACTAAAATTTCTTCCACTAGAAGTGAAACAATAACCACTAATACTGCAAAGAAAACTCCATTCTCTGCTCCAACATCTCTTCATGCAACATTTGTTGCAATATCATCTCCACTTTCTGCAACTCTCAGGGAAAAAAACTCTCCAGTTCCTACACCAACAAGCCCTACAGCGACTGAGTTTTCCACCACTCAAAGTGAAGCAATAACCACAACAGAGGTACCTACTACAGAGATGACCTCAACACCTACAATGTTTACTACTCTTTATCCATCAAATGATGAAATGCTCTCCACAACAATAAGCAGCATGAATACTGAGGATTCCACCACTAGAAGTGAAACAATTACCACATCTGCAGCAACTACCGCAAAGAAAACTCCAGCCTCTGCTGCAACTACTCTTGGTGCAACATCTCATGCAATATCATCTACACTTCCTGCAACTATAGGTGCAATAACCTCTGCAGTAACTACATCAACAAGCCCTACAGCCTCTCAGGTTTCTACCACTGAACGTAAAGCAATAACCACAACAGTGGTACCTACTACAGATGTGACCTCAACACCTGCAACACCTGCAGAGACGAGATCACTAGATCAAACTGATACTACTCTTGGTGGACTAACCGATGCACCAACCGCAGCAATCCCAATGACAAAGGGCTGCATATGTACCCATTTTTCTACCACTAAAAGTGTAAAAAGTACCACATCAGCAACATCTACAAAGACAACCTCAAAACATGCAACTTCTACTACTCTTCATCCATCAAATGATGAAAATCTTTCCACAGTTCCAACAAGAATAACCAGCAAGAATACTGAGGTTTCTACCACTATTGAAACAGAACCCACAATATTCACAATTCTATTGATAACATCCTCAGGATCTACATCTACTACTACTCCTGGTGCAAACACTTATGCAACAACCTCTGCAGTATCACTTCCTGAAAGTCTTACTTCAAGAACATCAACCTCAGCAGTACTTCCACCATCAAGCCCTACAGCCTCTGAGGTTTCTACCATTAAAAGTGAAACAATAACCATCACAGAGGTACCTACTACAGAGATGACCTCAGCACCTACTACTCTTTATCCATCAAATGATGAAATGCTCTCCACAATTCCAACAAGAGTAACCAGCATAAATACTAAGGTTTCTACCACTCAAACTGAAAATGAAGCCACACTATCCACAATTTCAGCGACCTCAGTAACTACAGCTACTTCTACTCCTTGTACAAACTCTGATGCAACAACCTTTGTAGTAGTTACAACAAAGACAAAATCAGTTGCGACAAATCCTACTGCTCTTGTTTCAACATTGGCCAAAGTTTCTACACCAAAACACCCCACAAACACCCAGGATTCTACCACTAAAAATGAAACAATAACCATAGCAGAAGCAACTCCTGCAAGGATATCTTCAATAACTGCAACTCCTGCTACTTTTGGTGAAAGTGGTACCACCCTAGTACCTACAACAGACAGCAGCACAATCATGGAGATTTCTACTAAAGAAACTGAACCAAGTACAACTTCAACAATTCCTGCAGAGACAATCTCACTCGATGAAATTTTTCATACTCTTGGAAGTACAACCGAAGCAGAAACTTCCACAGTACCTACACCGGCAACCCCCCCAAACACGCAGGTTTCTACCATTAAAAGAAACACAATAAACACAGCAGCAGCAACATCTGCAAAGATAATCTCACTTCCTGCAAACCCTAAAACTCCTAGTTTATCAAGTGTAGCAACAACCACCCTAGTACCCACAACGGCTGACAGCACAATGTTGGAGATTTCTGCTACTGAATCTGAAACAAGCTCTACATCTTCAACAATACCTGCAGAGCCAATATCAATTCACAGAACTCCCAGTTCTCCTAGTGGACTGACCAATGCAACAATCTCCACAGTACCTACACCATCAACCCCAACAAACACCCAGGTTTCTACAAATAAAAGTAAAACAATAACCAATGCAGAAGCACCTACAACAAAAATGACCTCAACACCTTCTACTAATCCCCATCCATCAAATGATGAAATGCTCTCTACAGGATCTACAACAACAAGCAGCACAAACACTAAATTTCCTACAACTAGAAGTGAAACAATAACTACAGCAGAAGCAAATACTGCAAAGAAAACCTTACTTGCAGCAACTCAAACTACTCTTGCAACTCTTACCTCCACCGCAATACATACAACAGAGAGCAGCACAATTAAGAGGTTTTCTACCCCTAAATGTAAATCATAAACGATTTCTGCAGAGTCGATATCAACACATGAAACTGCTACTACTCGAAGTGCAACCAAAACAGCAATCAACACAGTACCCACACCAACAACCCCAACAACTTCAACCCCTGAAAGTAAACTAAGCTTTACATCATCAACAATTCCTGCAAGAACAAGCTTAGTGGAAGAAACTATTCCTACTTTTGCTGGACAAACCGATGCAACAACCTCCACACTCTCCATGACATTAAACCACACAAGTACTTATATTTCTATCACTAAAAGTGATTCAATAATAACCACATCATCCACAATTCCTTTGAAAACCCCCTCAGTAATTACAACTACCACTACTCCTGCTGCAACAATTTCTGCAACACTTACAGAAATATCACTTCCCGCATCTCCTACTACACTACATGCAACAATCTCCCCAGTACCTACAACAGACCATGGCAAAAGTACAGCCATTTCTACTGAAAACAATGCTAAAAGAAACTCCACAGTACCTTCATCAACAAGCCCTGCTAAACCTTTTGAGTTCTTTTGGGGTTTTAATGATTTTCCGTCTGGTTCTACCAGTGCAACAAGTACAACACCTACTACAAATACCTTACCTTCTGATACAACCGCTGGTGCAACATCATTAGCAACTCTTTCAACAATTGTTTTTGAATGGCCCTTAATAGAAACCACAGCCACATCCACAGAATCTCCATCAGGGGTGGCAACTGCAACAACTACTGAGCCAAGAAGCTCCACAACAAGCAGCACCAGTACTGAAATTTCTACCAAAAAAGCTGGAACACATATCACATCAGCAGTGATGTCTGCAGCGATAACTCCAAGACCTGATACTTCTACTACTCATGGGGCAAGAGATTCAGCTACAGTAATTTCTGGATGTCACCAGTAACAGCAGTTTCAAATCTGGAGAGTGGGGTGGGTGCAGCAGTGAGATCATGTGGATTGTTCTCCGACAAACGGTTGCCAAACGGTTTTGACATTTTTGAGGGTTGAGCATGTTGAAGGTCTACCTGATCTCTCGTTGTCTTCCAGTGATGTTCTTCTGCTCTTTAAGGTTGCGTGCCATTCGACAACACCACAAACCACTCGTAGCATTGCTGAACACTTGCCGAATCTTTTCAAACATCTCTGTGGCAGATTTGCCTAATTTCATACAGAATTTTCACGTTTGTTTTTTGTTCTGACTTGCTGTCTGTGATGTGATAACTCACGTGGTCACAATAACATTAGTTGCACTGCTTCTCATGTACACAGGTTGATGTCTTTTGGCTCCCTGTGACCATGTGTGCAGCCTTGTGCTGCCACCTGTTGGCGTGTTACAAAACTAATTTTGAAACCTTTTGATACCACCTCCTACTTATAACAGCTGGAATGTTCTTGCTCTAAACAATTTGTAAATCCAACCATATTTTGTTGAACTTCTCTTCAGCAAAAGTGGAGCTCGACCTTAAAGCTTTACACCATTGTATCTGAAACTACAAAAACCACAAAGAATTGTTTTTGAGAAAAACACATTTAAGCAGCAGTTTCTGTCTGTTTCTGAATTTCACTGCAATGTTATGTGTAGAACTGTAACCCTGTGGAACTAGAAGAACTAGTGGAGAATATGTGTGTATCTTCTGGTACAAATAGGAACTCGTCACCTTGCAACTATTTACTATATAGGAACTCATCACTATGTGTTTTTCTTTAAATACACTTTACTTACTTCTGTACTAAACACTATATTGCCAAAGGTTTGTGGACACCTGGCCATAATTGGTGTTGGTATGCGCTTTTTGAGCTTCACATTCCACATTTAATCTGAATTTGCTTTTATAAGTCCCTCCACTCTTCTGGGAAGATGTTTACTAGATTTGGAGTGCGATTGTGGACATTTGCTACAAGGGTGTAAGTAAAGTTAGGTAGTGATGTAAGTGAGAGAGGTTGAGGAGGCCTGGGGTGCAGCCAGCATACACATTTATCCCAAAAGTGTTCAATAGGGTTGAGATCAGAGCACTATAGCTGGAGATCTTCCACTCCAACCCATGTAAAGCAAATCTTCATGGAGCTGGCTTTGTGCACAGGGACATTGCTATGCTGGAACAGGTTTTGGGTTTCCAAGTTCAAGTGAAAGCAAAATATTGTTACACCACATCTAAAGATGTCCGATACAATTGTATGCCTCCAGCTTTGTGGTAAAAGTTTGGAGAAGACCCACCAGAATGCTTTAATTTAAAACTAGTGTATATTAAGGGAATCGTGAATAGTTTGTAAGATGCCCTGAACGAGTCCAATCAAATAATAATAAAAAATACTTAAACATGTTGAGACTGTTTTTATTGAGACCGAGGACCAACAAAGATCACATGAAGAACAATAAAGAAATGTTTAGCTGTAGAATTTGGTGATGTAGGTGGTCAGATCCATATGTCTAACTTGTGGTGAGATAGCCAGAAGGCACTAAAACCAATAAATGCTCACAAAAAAGCTTTCTTTATCCAGTGTCCTGATCAGTCTGCAGACTTTTTTATTTATTTACTTGTTATTTATATCTGTAGAGCGTTTTAACAATGAACCTGGTCCCAAAGCAGCTTCACAGAGATCAAGGTTTTGAAGTTGGAATGTAGAAGTTCCAATTGTTCCTATACATTTGTTCCTTATAAGATTAAGTGGTGAAGGAAAAACTCCACGAGACTTCATAAACAAGGTGACCTGAGTGTAAAAAAAGAAAATATTTTCCATACATGGCTCAGGAGCTGATGCTGTGTATTTTTGGGGGTTTAAAGTCAAACCTGAGTGAGGCTCAGGTTCAACAGTTACCTGTTCTGTCCAAACTTTAGATTTTACAAGACAAAACAATGCAACTAAACAGCCAGAGAAAACTGCTGCAACCTAATGACCAACTCGCACAAACTCCTCAATCTTCCAAATGGGAAAACTCAACCCAAGCCATGGATGGAAAAGGGAATAGTGTGTAGGAAAACTTACATCCAACACCAACAGACCATGTTTAAGAGCTGCTACTGTAGAGAAAGACATGACCCCGTAGGGCCACATTCACTGTGTTAAACGTAAATAAAAACGTTATTAACCCATATTTAATTCACAATAGAACATTGAAAGCATATCAAATGTTAAAACTGAGAAAATGTACCATTTTAAGGAAAAAATAAGGTTAAATGTAATGGCTGCAACACGTCTCATAAAAGTTGGACGGTGGCAACACAAATCTGGAAAAAACAAATATTATTAAAATAAAACAGATGGAAAAAGATTCAGTAAATAATGAGGTTAACTAACCGCAGGTCAGTGAGATGATTGGAAATTAAATATTGCATCTTAAAGAGGAAGAGTCTCTCAGAGGTAATGGGTGGAGCTTCACCAACCTGTGAAAGACTGTGTCTACAATCTGTGGAACAATTTGACAATAACGTTCCTCAAAATCAAATTGTGAAGACTGAATATTTCATCATTTACAGACCGTAATATCATCCAAAGGTTCATGAAATCTGGAGAAATCTCTGTGCACAAGGGAAAATAAAATAAAATAAAATAAAATAAAATAAAATAAAATAAAATAAAATAAAAATACAACAAAGAAGACCCAGGACAGTCGAGAAGCTATAATTATACAAGAAACTGTGAAACTCCCAAAACTCCAGTATACAAACTGCTGTTAAAAGAACAGGAGTTTCTACACAATAGAAAACATGGTAATGTCCCAACTGTTTTTTAAATGTGTTGCAGCCAACTAATACAAAATGTCCTCGTTTTCCCTTAAAATCGCACATATTCTTAGTTTTAACATTTAATTTGCTTTTCTATGTTCTATTGTGAATAAAATACAGGTTTGTGATTTACAAATCATTGCTTTCTGTTTTATGTATATTTTACATGGTGTCCCAGGTTTTTGTGGATATGAGGATGTACTTGGAAAGACACAGGACATTTTATATGATGTGATAAAGCCATCATGTGTTCATCATATGTTAGAAAATGTATTGAAATAATAATTTTTTAATAGCTAATAGTAATGTTCTGTGATCCTGACCAGTACAGTGACACATTTCAGCAACGTTTTATGCTAATTAAGGGCATAAATCCATTAAATAAACAAATAAATAAATAAACACAGTAACGACATTAAAATTAAAATAATATTTGCTAAAATATTTGAATATGCTAATAGAATTGTCCCCAGTAGTGCACTAGGAGCTTTGATGTGCACTATCTAGTGCACTACACGTGCTCTGGTGGTGTGCTGATGAGACGTGGACCAGCGATCAGATGATGATGTGATGCTGCGATCAGGTGATGATGTGATGCTGCGGTCATGTGACCAGTAAGGCGCTCTCATTCTCCTGGAGGACGTGTGGAGGTTCTCCGGGTCTCCTGGCGCTGGTACGCAGCTCTCCTGTATCTTCTCCCTGTGAAATGGCGCGTTGGGCGGAGTAGCGCGCGCACGGAGAAGGTCGCCATGTTCCCCGGGGTGGTATACGCGCTGCTCGCGGGCTTCCTGGGCGCCGTGGCCTCGTCCTCCGCTAAACTTTCCCTGGGCACGGATTATCTGAAAGGCGTGTGTGAGACGGGACTGAGGACGTGGGGCGAGAGGAGGACGTTCCGACACGCCGATGAGACCTCCGCGTGCGAGTGGGTGCGTCATCAACCGACCTCTCATTCATCAATCAATTATCACAGAATCAATTAATGAATTATTCCGTGGGAGTGGGCGGGGCTTGTGTAAATGATGCATATTGTGTGTGTTGTAGCTGCATATCCCTCTGCGTCTGCTCTGCGGTGGTCTGCTCTTCACCTGTAATGCTGTGATGTGGACCTTCCTCTCCAAGGCCCTCAGGTACTCCTCATCTTCTACCCGAACCACTGTGACCACCACCGCCTCCAACTTCATCTCCTCTGTGAGTACCACCAAACGTTTCTCTGTCACACCTTTTCACCATTTACCTTTATTACACGTGAAATAAACGTGTCGATGTAGAAAACCAGGTAAAATGATTGTAGGTTCTGCCCTGACAGTATCGCAATGGTCAGATTTCTTTTGTGTGTGTGGATAGATAGATAGAGAGATGGATGGATGGATGTGTAGATAGATAGGAAGATAGGAAGTAAGACACAGGAATGTTTTGAACTGTGAATCCTGACATTTTATTGGAATCCAAACCTCCAGCCTGACTCCGCCCCCTCGTTTCAGCTCAGAACTGAATTAAAATGTCATTCTTGGTACGTTTGAGCTGCAGAAAGGTAGACCACATTTTAATTAGCATCATCCTTGTTCTCAGAGAACCTGAGGTTCTCTCAATATTCAAGAGCGAGAAGTTCCTGCTACAAAACTGAGAACTAAAACATGGTGCTTGGATGAAAGTGTGTGTTTTGATACCCTGCTGGAGTTCTCCTGATGTCCTTCAGTCAGAGTATGTTCTGGGCGTGGCCCTGTCCTTCAGCAGGGGTTAGTTCTCTAGAGCAGAATGCTTGAGCCATTTGCTGGAGACAGTTATTTTAGCTTCTCACAATGAAATGACGCTAATCTCGTGGTTTAGTGATGTGCATGTCTCCCAGTATCTGTCCTTGACCTTGTTTGACCTTGTGTTATAGAGATATTAACAAGTGGACAGATTACTGCATCATCATAAGTAAATGTTTCAGATCTCATTAAATGTCTGTGGAATTTAGATTCCAGAAAAACAAATGGGTCATGAAATCTATTTGCAGATGTTATTACTGATCTCAAGTCCATGATGGTCTTCAGTTCTACTGGAATTCTACTTCTCCAGCGAGAAATGACTACAAATGGATTGACATACGTTATATGACCAAAAATATTGGGACACCCGACTTGGTGTGTTTTTTTTTTTTTTTTCTCCAGACTGCAGCACATAATTGTATCAGAAGTCTTTGGATGCAGAAGCATCCAAAGACTGACTGCACCCAGGAACCTCCTCACCTTCTCACCTACATCACTACTTGACCTTACTAACACCCTTGTAGCTGAATGGATCTCCACAATCATCCAATGGAACATCTTCCCAGAAGAGTGGAGCTCATTAGAACAGTGAATGGAGACTGAATGTGGAATAGGATGTTCAGAAAGAAGCAGGTGGTCAGGTGTCCACACATTTGACCATACAGACCAATTTGCTTTCATAATAACCTCCATCTAAGGATGTTGAGGGTCAGAGCTCTATAGCAGGAGATCTTCCACTTTATCATGCTCCTGCATCCTGGAGAAGAAGCACATATGGGTGGAAAAGTCGGGTGTCCAAATACTTTTGTCAGTATTGTATAGGTTTAACCATAATCAAATAAAAATTAATTTGGAGTCTCAGATCATTGCGAGTATATTGAAGATGTTTCCTGTGTCTTTGGTTCCTCAGGCTCTCCTCGGGCAGCTCATCTTCGGGGACAGCCTCGTGGCTCTGTGGTGGGTCGGGGTCTCGCTCACACTCTCGGGTCTCCTGGTGCTCCAACGCTCTTCCTCCACCGACACACACTCCGAGACCTCAAAAAAGGATGAATGAGATGACGTGAAGTGAGGACGCGAGCGACGTGACGTGACTTGACGAGCGACGTGACGAGCGACGCGACGAGCGACTTGACGAGCGACGTGATGTGACGAGCGACGGCGGCTTCCAGAGATTTACAGAGCTGTGATGGAAAAAAAAACACAAGCTTTGGTTATTAAAATGTATCTTCTCACAAAGCACATGCAGAAAGGTTCACATTAGCTCATTACTCATCACCTGACTCCGCCCCCTCGTCTCATTACATCTGCGCTCAGGAATCAGGATGTTCGGCACATTCAAGCTCCAAAGAGGAGAACTTTGTTAAAATGAGCATCATCTGTGTTCTTCTTGGAGAAGTTGATAGTGGGCAGGACGGCCATTTTGATTTCTCTCAGCCTTGATGGAAGTTTTAAGAAGAAGATGGACAGGAATTTCCTCATGGATTCTTGGGGTCCCTTTGTAGGAGCAGAAAAAGGTTCTGACTCGGGGCTTGAAAACAGTCACAGATCCTTTTGGTTTTTTTTTTTGTTGTAAACACCTCATGATACCATGACAGGAGCTTTGTGTGAATATTGGATCATACCTAAGACTTCAGTGCTGCACCTGCTGGTGTGGGTTGATGGAGGGATAAAGACGCTAAAGAAAGGAAAGCAAGAAAGACGTTCCTCTTCTACAGGTCCTAGCAGGTGTTTTTTTGGGGGGTTTTTTTCTTCCCCCAACTCACATCTAAGCACAGGCTAGTTAAACACAAGCTAAATGTGCTACATGCTAGTTATCATAGTGTAGTCACTACGTACGCTCACTAGAAACACAGATCATCTCTGCAACTTCATCACAACCTCTGTTTTATTCAAATCCTTACATTCAACCACAGCTTCCTACAACAGCATGCAGCAGCTGGTGTGACCTCGGCAGCTGTGGGCATCTCGAAGGGAATGTTATGAATCGTTTGGATGGTGGGTGGAGAGGAGGGTGTAGAGGGGGTGGGGAGGGGGGTGGAGACGAGGCTGCAGTGGTGGGGAGGTGGGTGGAGAGGAGGATGGAGACGAGGCTGCAGTGGTGGGTGGAAAAGAGTATGGTGGGTGGGAGGAGGGTGGAGAAGAGGGTGGTGGGTGGAGAAGAGGGTGATGGGTGGAGAGGAGGGTGGAGAAGAGGGTGGTGGGTGGAGAGGAGGATGGAGAGGGGGCAGGAGAGGTCAGTACAGTAGTGAACAGTATGGTTACATGAGTTCCTCTGAGCCTCTGCACTTCTTCCACGTGATGAACTCATGATCTAGAAACAGCTCTACATTAATCAGATACTTTTTTTTGTTTTCTCCATCTGTATCCATCTTAGATCTGCGTGAGAACATCACAGATTCTCATCATCTCCTCCATGGACGCGTCACTGTGACCTGCACGGATGCAATAACGACCAGCACAAATCTCTGAAACGAAGCCGTCGCTCGTCTTTCTTTTGCGTTTGAAAAAAAAAAAATCAATACCTGACGTGCTTTCAGGAACGTAGCACCAAAATGCACAGCTGAATCCAGAACTTCCATGACCTCCTTCATCCAAACCCAGTGTACATGGAGTTTCAGCAACATCACGCCACATCTTTCATGCTAAAAATAAGTGAAAGCTAGCGCGCACGTAAACATGCTAGTGAACACGCTAGTGAACGGAAATCGTTTATTTACTTCAAACAGCCAAAATGAACCGATGCTAATGAATAAAAATGTAGCTAACAGGCATGTAAACACACTGCGGCTCAGGTTCTACCTACACGCTAATAACAGTGCTAGCGAGATCTGTTGAACACGCTCATGCTAATACCCAGGATGTAGAACACGGGATATTATTCTTAGACAATAAGTCAGTTTAATTAATTGTGTAAAAACTGCTAATAGTTATAGAAGAAGAGGAAGTAATTGTATGCTAGCAGTTAAAAGAGAGCAAGTAATTGTATGCTAACAGTTAAAGAAGTATTTGTATGCTAACAGTTAAAGAAGAAGTAATTGTATGCTAACAGTTAAAGAAGAGGAAGTAATTGTATGCTAGCAGTTAAAGAGGAAGTAATTGTATGCTAACAGTTAAAGAAGAGGAAGTAATTGTATGCTAACAGTTAAAGAAGAGGAAGTAATTGTATGCTAACAGTTAAAGAAGAGGAAGTAATTGTATGCTAGCAGTTAAAGAGGAAGTAATTGTATGCTAGCAGTTAAAGAGGAAGTAATTGTATGCTAGCAGTTAAAGAAGAGGAAGTAATTGTATGCTAACAGTTAAAGAAGAGGAAGTAATTGTATGCTAGCAGTTAAAGAGGAAGTAATTGTATGCTAGCAGTTAAAGAGGAAGTAATTGTATGCTAGCAGTTAAAGAGGAAGTAATTGTATGCTAACAGTGAGGATTCTCCTCAGTTCTCTTAAGTAATTAAAATTAGCTGCTAAATTGAAATAGAATTCGCAGCTTTATATCGTAGTTCTTGTGAAAGATTCAGTGAAATAATCGCTAACAGCTGAACACGTTTTTTTTTTTTGCTGGCCAACTGTTTCACGTCATCTCTTTTTTTCACGTGAGCGCTGCTGCTTTTTCTGAATTGTTTTTTTGAGGAGAATGTTGGCCTTCAGACTGCTCGTGTGTCTCAGCAGCAAGTCTGCGAGTCTCTACAACTTTTAGGATCCATGTAGCAAAACTCTGAGACGATGAGGCCTGCGTTTCCACTCCGCTGTGACTCTCCGAGGCTTCCAGCATCCAGCTGATTAGGAGAACCTCCAAGCTGGATGCCTTTTTTTTTCTTTTCTCAAAATCCAAAGTTGTTTACGTGGAGTGTCTGTGAAAAGTGTGTTTTATGGTGTTTGAGAGACACGTGTACGTTCCTTCTGTTTCTATGCAACTCGCTAATGTAACTCTGAAGACGTCGTTTGACCAAACAAATTAATACTTTTCCAGACTTTTTCATTGCAAAATCCTCCTCATCATGAAGAACAGTTTTACACTCTCAGCATCAGGACACTTCGGTTCTCCAAACGTTCAGCTGAAATACTTTGCCGTGCCTAAAACTCTCCAAAGATCATCTTCACTAGGAGGAGATTTCTAGTAGATTCCAGAGCAGTTCAGTAGGATTGAGGTGCGGTGACTGAGCAGGTGGTTCCATGATAGAGATCACTTCAGACGCCTGTCTGCTCTCTGAAAAACACGTACAGAACTCAGACGTGTGCTTCAGCTCATCGTCCAGACGGAACTTCCTGGTGTTGAAGTGTGGAATGGGAGACATGTTGGTTTAGGATTCCTTCTACTTTCCGGAACCTTCTCTACTTCAAAACAACCCCAAACCATTAACCTTCTGATCACATCTTCTCTCCTGGTCTCCTTCTCACACAAGTTCTTCTGCTGGAGATGCAAATCTTCCATTTTGACTCCACAGAACTTCATCCACTCATTCACATGTTTTTACTTTTTACTATAGAAACAACAGGAACATGCAGAAGCCCCGCCCTTTTCACAGACACTTTATTATTTATGGGAATATTTTGGTGTGAATCCCTGATAATGTGAGAGATTTCTATACTCGATCTGAGATGCTGAGGCTTTTTTCTGTATTTCTTCTGTTTTTTTTATCTTGAGCTAAACGTCTGCAGCTGAAGCTACAATTCGTTACGTCGTTTTATTTCGTTAATGTCGTAGGAATGAGATCCAGAATCACCACGTCAGTAGAATAGATACAGATTCAGCATGAGGTTCCTTCGTATTTATCCGGTTAAATAATAATGTCTGTCTTTGTTCTTGCTGCTAATACAATATACACAATACAGCCAAAAGTTTGTGGACACCTGAGATTGCTGTGTGCATCGTTTTTTCTGTGATAATGAGCTCCACTCTTCTGGGAAGATGTTCCACTAGATTTTGTGGAGATTCATGCAGCTACATGTAGCTGAGGTGAGGAGGTACCTGGGGTGCAGAGTCAGCGTTCACATTTATTCATGTTCAATAGGGTTGGAGCTCTATAGCAGGAGATCTTCCACATCTTCCAACCCATGGTTGTTAGATCTTCATGGAGCTGGCTTTGAGCACAGGGGCATGGTCATGCTGGAACAGGTTTTGGGGCTCCTAGTTCAAGTCAAGTATCCAAAGACAACTGATAAATTTTGTCTCCAACTTTGTATAACATTTAGGAAATAGGAACTGGAGAAGTCAGGTGTCTAAATACTTTTGGTTAGTGGTGTATATTATGGGAGTTTTACTGGACATGAGCCAGGCATCATATGGGTTCCTCCACAAGTATTGGAACTGTAAGGTCATTAAAATAAGCTTTTTGCTACACAGAAGACGCAATGAGACGATGGATCCTTCTCCGTTCATTCTTCTCTTCAGGAGGTAAAATGCTGCTCAGTTGGGCTGAAGGTCTGCTGATGGACTTGTCCAGTCTAAACCTTTCCCCTTTGCCCTCCACTGAAGTCCTCTATTATGACTGAGGTGTGTGTTTCTTCATTATGAAGTTCCTCCTGATCAGATCAGTGTGCAAATTTCTTCAGACTGTTTCTGGAGACTTCTGAATTGAGTCTGTTTCAGAAGCAGACCATGCAAACCATGACATCACCACTACCTCCACCATGCTTCACCCAACAGCTTAGACTTTTCCAGCATTTTAGATGATGTTCTTCTTAGTTCCTGATCTATTGTGGATCACCACTTATTTCTTTCCTACCTGATCTTTGGATTCTTACTGCTGATGAGATTCATGTGGTATCGACTCTCTTCTGCTCTTAAAATCATCTCCTCACTGTGAGGCCTTCACCGCTGCCCTGTGGAGCTTGTTGGTTATGCAGTGAACGTGATGGAGTAGATATTCAGAACTATTTACACCCCTGGGCAACCTGGAACACTTGTTAGTCACGTGTGCCAATAAATAAATAAATAAATATCAGTCAATAAACCCTGAACTTTCTCATCTGTTATTAATCTTAATCATCTCTGCCTCTTGCTGTTCCAATACTTTTGGAGGATGCTATGTGTAGCTTTAACCTGCTAGCTATAAAACTGCGCTCGCTCTTGGCTATAAAACTCGAGTTGTTTCTTTGTTTAATTGAATGTAATATCAGGACATGCCGATTTGCTACATATCAGCTGTATACGATGAACTAATCATCTGCTGTACATTAATGTGATAAATGTGAAAATAAAAAGAAACGATGCACCATTTCAGTGTGAGGAGGAATCATCTGTTGAATAGATTATACAAAGTGATATCAAAATGTTTAAGAATCGTTCTGTTTACAAGAATGTTCTTTATTTATCTACATTTCCACACAAGCACCTTCCAAATAGTCCTCTTACACAGCAATACAGCGCCCCCTGTGTTCTTCTGGAATATCTCCTGGAAGTCTTCTTTTTAAAGCGTGTCAAGCTTCTTCTGCTATTCGTGTCAGATCTCCGCAGTGGTGTTAAAATGGAGACCTTTGAGCTGCATTTTCATCTTGGGGAAGATGGCGAAGTGAGCAGGATCCAAATCTGGCGAGTAGAGTGGGTGCGGAAGTGAGATCGTGTTGGGTCACGTGTCAGGAGGAGCTCTGCGACAGGGTGCTCACGTGGTCAGAACAGCACCAATTACACAGATCCTGATGTCCACAGGACGATGTATTTTGGCACACTGACTTATGACGGTCGGTGCTCTCTGTGACTGTGCGTGCAGCCTTGTGCTGCCACCTGTTGGCGTGTTACAAAAGCAGTCTCTGAACTTTTTGATAGCACCATGTACATCAGGTGGGAGGAACTCTTACTGTCACCACTATATAACTGCACCTCAGCAATCATATTCTATTAAACACAACTGGACATCTGTCACAATCCAGTTACTTTCTGTTTTCACATTTGTTCTAGCAGCTATAAATGGCCTCGATGTTGTTACCGAGAGCATAAACTAAATGTAAACTGTCCTGAAGATCATCAAACATCAAGCTGTACCTCTTACTAAGCACTGACACTGGAGACTCCTGACTGAACCTCACCTATAAATCTGTTTATTTTGGGCAGCTGATGTGCAGGTGAATCAGCTGTTACTATGGAGACGATATCAGACTGAATCTGTGCTTCTGTCTGTACTGCTGTGATGGAGAATGAATCACCACTACCTGACCTGCAGACCAGACTCAAAAGTGCTGTTGCTCATTAACATCAACTCATTACTATGACTTGACCATGAGGAAGGACACCATAATTGAAAGTGTGTGAGACGTTTCAAAGAACATTCAAATTTATTGCATTTAATTATAAAACACAGACGTTAAAGCAGCTGAAACAAAAACCCATAAGACAGTTAAAAAAAAATCAACGGAAAGATACCGAATACTATTTTTGTTCTGCATCACAAAACCCAAAGGCATAATCTGGACTACAAGAACCGAACGTCCATAGGATGGATTCAGATCTTCTCCTTGTCTGACTCTGGTCTTTAGCAGGTGTTTTGAGAAGGTTCCACCACCTGATGTTTGATCCTGTATCCTGACCGAGATCTACTCTGGGAAAAACGTTCAACGTTGTTCAGGTCCTACAGCAGCAGGAGTGTAGTTGAGGGGCGAGTTCAGGGAGTCCAACCACCAGATCATTATCCCATCGTTTCTCAGTATTTAAATGTACGTATAATACTTCACATCAGACCCATCCAAAGCCAGGAAATCTGATCTGGTGGGTCCCTCAAGCTTCTACAGGAAGAGGGAGCACAATGGTTAAGGCTCAGGGATTAAGCCCTGGTATCACCAAGCTGCCCCTGTATGGGGCCCTTAAGTAAGGCCCTAAACACTGTGTTCCAGGGGCACTGGCTGAACTTTCTAACAATTGGGTATATCAGGGTTTCCGTGTGGTCTTACAGTCACTGTTGTAGGTCTTTAATCATTTTAAAAAGGGCCTAATTTTCCGATGTCCATGTAGTGCTGCCTCGTATTGCTCATTTTAGAAAGTTCATGGGTTTTTGTGGTTCTTTCTTTCGCTGGTCCAAATCTAATTCTCTGTATTACGACTACAAATAAGACCAACATGCAACAACTAATCAGCTTCCTGTTATTGGAGCGAATCTCTCGGATTGTACCGCAGACCTAAAACGCATTTCATTTTGGGGAAGTGCAGGTTTAGTGATATTTGGTTTGATACAAAAACAAACAAAATAATAATTTAGTTCTGGGTTAAAGCAAGTCACCAACAACGTATTTGTGTGTGTGTGTGTTTGATGATGTGAAATCGGTTTTACATTTCATTCTTAAAATGGTCCTAAAAACATTTTAGATGAGGACCCTGCAGAAACCCTGGAAATGTGAAGAAAGAACGTCACTGTGCAGTGAAGTACACGTGAACGCCTCTTCATGCTGGTTTAATAATTATGTGCAATGAGACACAAGTTCAGAACTTAAACCGTGGGATTAAACCGGTGTGTTTTGCACACCGAAGCGGTCTGATTGTACACAGCTATGTTTTAGGTGTTTAAAATTTGTGCAAAAAACCCCCCAATGTTCCAGATAGCGAGCGCTACGTTTAAAATAGCAGGAAAACACAATGAACTGTATAATAGAAAAAGAATGATTGATCAGGAAAATAACGCTTTGGGGTTTGGAGGAATGGCGTATTCTTTGAAAGCTAGTCAACAGTCACCACTTGCCTGATTTCACCCACACTGATTGGTCTTTGTTGCGTGACACAGGAGAGGTCTGAGGATTGGTTGTGAAGATGCCATGAGCATGATGGGTAAAGAATGCAGACGTAGGAGGGTAAATACCCCTCCACCCTGAACCACTTCTTGAGCTACCATGGAACAGGTTTTGACCAAAAAGTGTCATGACTTGATGTTTGTACACTTCTTGATGATGTTCTAGCAGAGTCTTTTCACAGTGGTACAGTGGCCAAGATGAACCATCTTTTTTTTCCCAGAACTTGGGTATCAGTTATTTTCTAGCTGGCTTCACAAGATGAACCATCAAGATGGCGAAGTATCTTGGATACTAAAGGGTCGTCCATCTCATGTTCAGTATACCAGAGCAGACTAATCTAATAACATGATCAGAAGATAAGAGATAATAATCTCCATAATGCAAACTGGAGGAGAAACATTGAGGATTTGAGGGCACCTCTTGTATAAACTTTGAAAAAAAAACAACAACCACTTGTTGCATATCAACGTTGGTAAAAGCTAAACAAACGTTTTAATGCTTAAAAAAACATTACTGGAGGACAAAATAGTTAAAGTAAAAGATAAATGAAAGTGTGAATTGTAGGTCAGAGTAAGATGGAGATCTCCCCGTCTCCGCGAGATGGAGATCTCCCCGTCTCCGCGAGATGGAGATCTCCCCGTCTCCGCGAGATGGAGATCTCCCCGTCTCCGCGAGATGGAGATCTCCCCGTCTCCGCGAGATGGAGATCTCCCCGTCTCCGCGAGATGGAGATCTCCCCGTCTCCGCGAGATGGAGATCTCCCCGTCTCCGCGAGATGGAGATCTCCCCGTCTCCGCGAGAGGTAAAAATACATTATCTGATAGCAGAAAAAAAAGGAAACATTTATATTTATGATACATGTTTCCACTACTGAGGAAGCGATGTAAATGAAATACTGTGGAACATTTCCACTGAAAATGGAACCCCACAGCTTGTTCTGAACGGTGGATGAGAGTGGTCTTGTCCTAAAGGTCTAGTTAGTGTCCTACCATAAACATTCCTTTAATAGACGGAGAACCAGTTAAAAATGTATATATTATACGCACACCAGACAGTGTGAAAATCCAAGTAGAAAAATGACCAAAAAGGCAGTTTTTTTATACACTCTAAGGACACGCCCCTGAATCACCCCTGAAAAGAATGAAATGGAGAATAAGGCCATCTCAGTGCACTTCCTCTGCGGATCAGAACCCAGTCCGAGTCAGACGACGTACTGGAACAGGTCGGCTTTGCCGTGCTCGGGAACGGCCAGCGGATTGAACCATGCTAAAGAGAACGGGTGGCCGAAGACCACTTTCAGGTTCATCCACTTGGACCTCTTGGCCCATCGTCGCTCTTCTTTCTTCAGCTGCTCTATACCCTACAACACGGCACCAAAACAAAACGAGGAAAGACGGAATATTACAGATCAAAAACTATCTTCATGAAGGAGCACCAAACTCTGTGTATTCTGTTCCCTTTCCGTCAGATCCAGCATCGACTTTATCATCAGTTTGTGCTACAGTAGCTTTTACTGTGGGATCGGACCTGATTGGTCTTCTCTCCACGAGTGCCATGAACACATCACCAGTTCTGCTTTATAAGAGCAGGTTTGGTAGGAGCTAACCAGTCCAAACCGGAAACAACTCTCAATACCTGCTGTATTGGAGACGTCTAGACTTCACAGTTTGGCTTAGACTTTGAGAACTGACCATCCAAGGGAACTACTGTAGCCTGTATTTAAAATGAACTTACTAACTTGGGCTTTTTATCACAGGTTTTGTAATGCTGCTGAAGATGTAGGACACTGAGCAGTCTAGAGTTTTACTTCACGCTGCAGTGCTCAAGCCACAGAATGAAACACAAAAAGTCTTGACAGGATGTAGCATCAGTCATGATGACGATACGATCAGCGGTAAGGGATTAGGGTGCAACTCACAGTCTCGTCGGTGCAGATGGAGTGAATCTGGCTACCGAACATGACGGCGGTGAAAATGAAGAAGAGAAGACCCTCGAAACACAGCAGGATCAGCAGGACCACCGTGGTCGGGGGGGAGAAGCTGCTGCACTCTGAGGAGGGAAAACAGACAGGGATAGAGGAGTGTGGGGGACGGGGTATTGAGGGAACAGGAGTATGAAACGATAGATGAATGAAGGAAGGAGGGGCAGGGATGGGAGGATGACACTGGAAATTAAAAGATACAGGGCTGAGGGAAGGGGTGAATGGATGAATAGATGGTACAGTGATGGAGGGATTGCAGAAGCAAAGTGGTGGAAAGATGAAAGCACGTGTGTTAGAAGAATACATCCATGAATATTGGGATGGAGCGAGAGAAGGATTGATTATGAAGTGATGGAATAATTATAGGAAGGGATAGGGAACAGAGGGATCAATATTTGGAATGACAAAGGAATGTAGGATCCAAGGATGGAGGTACAGAGGGATTGAGTGATAGGATGACGAATAGAGGGATAGATGATGGTCTAAAGGAATATTTTCTGAGAGGTATCATGTTGTTCTTACTTGTCCAGTCCTGCTCAAAGCAGAGGATGAAATGGAACCCCACCATGATGAGAGCATGGAGGGATATCAGAGCAATGTACATCTACAACACACATAGAAGAAGCTGCTTCATCAATCAAATAGTACAAGTGGCCATGTTATTCCATTCATTCAATCCTAAAGGAATAATATAGTTATCCAGATAAAACAGAATCTAGAGAAAATCCTACAGCACAAGATTTTTACATCAGAAATGATAAAAGCATGGAAGAAGTGGAGAAGATTGTGAATGATCACCTCAGTGTTCTACTGCTTTTCTAACATGTCTTAGGAATGAGGACTGCCTTTACTTAGAACGTTAGGACTTTAAGCCTCGAGTGTGTAAATGGAATCATCATATGTACTCAGAACCTGGTTGTCTTTACTTAAGGCTTCACTCGGTCAGTCGTTACTTGGCACTAACTCATTTAAGTCAAGTTTATTTCTTTAAAAGCAGCTGTACAGAATTTAAGAGTGAAGGTGAACAGTGTGTGTTTATCCCTGATGAGCAGCCGTGGTGACTGTGGCAAGGAAAAACTCCCTTAGATGTTTTGCAATCCAACGTCCAATCTGATGTGCAGTGATGGACGCTAACATGCAACCGGTAGTCCTGAGAACATTGTAGTAGACTTGTTACTACGGAAATATCTTGACTTTACTTGGGATGCAACTCAGGACTGGAACTTTCTAATGTGGGATTTGATATTTCCTTGGTTCTCCTTCTTGAAGTGGGGAGTGGGGGGAACTGTCCTTACTTGGACCTTCCTGGCCTCATTTGTCTCGACAAAAGACATGACTTACATATCTTTACATAGCGATGACTTGCTTCTTTGGCATAATTTGTATTTATTGTGGAAAAATGTCTGTTAAGTGTCTAGACAGCTGGGATTAGTGATCTAGATCTACATCCCAACTCACCATAATGTAGAATCAGTGTCAGCTTCATAGAAACAAAAAACAGTGCAGAAATTAGTGTAGAATTTGGAAGAACTGGTCATCAATAGAATGAAAAGATTGAAAAGTTTTAATTGTTTGTGTTTCCTGATACCGAATGATCCACGGCGCGGTGTTTGATTACCCTGATCTAGACCTATCTAGACCTCTAATGCCATATGTGGTTGAGAAATGAGTGTAAATTTAAGACGAGAGAATTAAGGTCTCACACACACACACACACACACACACACACACACACGTGATGTAGTGAAAGCATGTGATAAAGCCAAACCGTTAGGTTTGTTTGGAACAGTGTGGGGAACCAGACAGGTTACTGAGATACAGTTAGTGGTTGGAGGGATCAGAGTTCTGCTCTCACCGTAAACAGCACAAAGTATTTCTGGTTGTTTTCACCCACACAGTTGTTCACCCAGGGACAGTGGTGATCCATCTTCCTGATACAGCGCTTACACACACTGTTAGGGAGGAAACACACACACACACACACACACACACACACTGAGTTTCTCTATGAAAGTAGGCCATGGTGCATCTCATAGTCTCTCCCAGCGCTACAGGCTGTGTCTCAAATCACCATCAACCCCTTAACATCTGCACCTTTATGACTTGTGGATATATATAGAGTGTGTGTGTGTGTGTGTGTGTTACCTGCAGTGGTGAGCTCGGTCAGGTTTGATGCTGCAGCATTTAGGACACTTGTAGACGACCTGACCTGGTTTCAGGTGCAGACTGTCAATATACTCTTTAGTGGCGTTTCCCTTCGGTACAGCGCCCTACAGTAACACAACCATACATCAGTAACAAAACCGTACACCACTATACACACACAACCATACACCACCACACACACAACTACATACCACCATATACCACCACACACACAACTACATACCACCACACACAACCATACACCACCACACACAACTATACACCACCACACACAACTATATTCCACCATACACAACTACACACCACCACACACAACTACATACCACCATACACAACCATATTGAGGGTCCATAACAACATTCTTGGATCCCTGGATAGTAGAAGCTCTGTGTTTTTGGTGTTACTGGACCTAACCACTGCATTTGACACTGTGGATCATGCCATCCTCATCTCTCGTCTTCAACATGTTGTTGGTCTGCAGGGTGCGATACTAAATTGGTTTTCATCATACCTCACTAACAGAACTTTTTCTGTAATGCTTAATGATTATTCTTCCTCGGTTGCTCCTCTGTCATCTGGTGTGCCTCAAGGATCTATTCTCGGTCCTATTCTGTTCTCACTCTATATGCTGCCACTTGGTCAACTCATCTCCAATCACACCGTTCAATTTAATTTCTATGCAGACGACCTCCAGATCTATCTTCCTGTGATGCTGAGTAATCGTTCTGCATTGGACCCTCTCCATAATTGCCTTCAGGATATCAAACAGTGGCTTTCTCAGAACTTCCTTCATCTGAATGAAGAAAATACTGAGTACATCATGTTTAGCTTCCGGTGCAGTTTAGGGTGGAGTAGAAGGTCCTGCTGTTCGTGTTCAAGGCCATCAATGGTCTGGCCCCGGCCTACCTCGCTGAACTTGTAACGGTCTACCAACCAGCCAGAACTCTCCGCTCCTCAGAACATACCTGCCTGGTCACTCCCAAGTGCAGATATAAAAAGTTTGGAGGCCGGACATTTGCCGTCCAGGGACCAAAGCTGTGAAGCGCACTTCCAGCTCACATACGATCCGTCACTGTGCTGAGTGTTTTTAAATCGCAGTTGAAAACACATTTATTCATACAAGCTTCTAACACGTAGCTCCTGATTCAACTGCTATTTTATTGTGTAGTTATATTTTGTTGTCTATTGATGTTTTTACTGGAAAGCGCCTTGTGCTCCTTTTGGCTATTGTAAAGCGCTCTATAAATAAAATATTATTATTATTATTATTATTAATATTATAATACACCACACACAACCATACATCATCAAACACCACCATACACAACCACACACAACTACATACCACCATACACCACCACACACAACCATACACCATCAAACACCACCATACACAACCACACACAACTACATACCACTATACACCACCACACACAACCATACACCATCAAACACAACCACACACAACTACACACACACACAGAGTCGGTACACTCACACACACACACACACACACACACACACACACACACACACAGGGTCGGTACACACACTCACAGGGTCGGTACACACACTCACAGGGTCGGTACACACACACACACAGGGTCGGTACACACACACACACAGGGTCGGTACACACACACACACAGGGTCGGTACACACACACACACACACAGGGTCGGTACACACACACACACACACACAGGGTCGGTACACACACACACACACACACAGGGTCGGTACACACACACACACACAGGGTCGGTACACACACACACACACAGGGTCGGTACACACACACACACACAGGGTCGGTACACACACACACACACAGGGTCGGTACACACACACACACACAGGGTCGGTACACACACACACACAGGGTCGGTACACACACACAGGGTCGGTACACACACACAGGGTCGGTACACACACACACACACACACACACACACACACACACACACACACACACACAGGGTCGGTACACACACACACAGGGTCGGTACACACACACACAGGGTCGGTACACACTCACACACACAAACACACACACACAAACACACACACACAAACACACACACAGGGTCGGTACACACA
>NC_139580.1:1494248-1496748 GCF_946808225.1 Silurus aristotelis
GTGTCTGCTTGTCTGTCTGTCTGTCTGCTTGTCTGTCTGCTTGTCTGTCTGTGTGTCTGTCTGTGTCTGCTTGTGTGTCTGCTTGTCTGTATGTCTTTTAAGTCTGTCTGTATGTGTATCTGCTCATCATACAGCATAAAGTGATTTGTGTGAGATTGTTATCAAAATTAGTTATGACTGGTGTTAACATTAAATTTCTCTCTCCATCTGCCTGTCTCCATCTGCCTGTCTCCATCTGCCTGTCTCCATCTGTCTGTCTTCATCTGTCTGTCTCCATCTGTCTGTCTCTCTGTAGGACAATGGAGGTTGGACTCCTATAATCTGGGCTGCTGAACATAAACACATGGATGTGATCAGGGCGCTGCTAAACCGTGGAGCTGATGTTACTCTGAAGGACAAGGTCTCTCTCTCTCTCACACACACACACACAGACACACACACACACACACACACACACACACACAGACACACACACATCAGAAGCATAGACTTTGAATGTGTGTGTGTGTGTGTGTGTGTGTGTAGGAGATGAACGTGTGTGCTCACTGGGCGTCGTTTGCTGGCAGTGCTGAGATCGCTGAACTCATCCTGAATGCTGGATGTCCCCTGACCGCCATCAACCTACACGGGGACACACCTCTGCACATCGCCGCCCGCGAGGGACACATCCACTGCGTCACGTCTGTCTGTCTCTCATATTGTCTGTCTCTCCATCTGTCTCTCATACTGTCTCTTTATCTCTCATACTGTCTGTCTCTCCATCTCTCTCTCTCTCTTTCTCTCTATCTCTCTCTCATACTGTCTGTCTCTCCGTCTGTGTTTCATACTGTCTCTTTGTCTCTCATACTGTCTCTCTCTCTCTCTCTCTCTCTCTCTCTCTCTCTCTCTCTCTCTCTCTCTCTCTCTCTCTTTCTCTCATACTGTCTCTTTGTCTCTCATACTGTGTCTCTCCATCTCTCTTTCTCTCTCTCTCATACTGTCTGTCTCTCCGTCTGTCTCTCCGTCTGTCTCTCTGTCTCTCTCATACTGTCTGTCTCTCCGTATGTCTGTCTCTCTCTCTCTCTTTCTCTCTCTCTCTCTCTCTCTCTCTCTCTCTCTCTCTCTCTCTCTCTCTCTCTCTCTCATACTGTCTGTCTCTCCATCTGTCTCTCTCTCTCTCATACTGTCTGTTTCTCCGTCTGTGTCTCATACTGTCTCTTTGTCTCTCATACTGTCTGTCTCTCCGTCTGTCTCTCATGCTGTTTGTCTCTCCGTCTGTCTCTCTTTCTCATACTGTCTGTTTCTCCGTCTGTCTCCGTCTGTCTCTGTTCATCTATATTTTTGTCCTTTATACAGTCTGTCTGTCTTTCTCTGATCTTAGCACTGTCTTGGTCCATCTATCTGTCTAGTCTCTCTATCTGTCCTTCATACTGTCATACTGATTTAACTTTTTATTTTTTTATTTTTATTTTTTATCAGTTTCTCTCTTTTTTCTGCTTCCTTTTTTTTTCTTTTATTCTTTTTTTCCCTACCTTTTCATTTTTCTTAACCTTTTTTTTCTTTTTTCTTTTCTTAATTATTTGTTTACATTTTATATTGATATGTCTTTAGGCGTAATTTTTTGCTTCTCTCTCTCTCTCTCTCTCTCTCTCTCTCTCTCTCTCTCTCTCTCTCTCTCTCTCTCTCTCTCTCTCTCTTTCTCTCTCTCTTTTCCCTCCTCCAGGTTGTTCCTGTCCAGAGGGGCAGATATTGATGTTGTAAATAAAGAAGGGGACACGCCCCTCTCATTGGCGCGACCTGATTCGCCCGTGTGGGTAGCGCTCCAGATAAACAGGAAGTTGAGGAGAGGAATAGCCAATCGGATCGTGCGGACAGAGAGGATCATCTGCAGGTCTGAGTTCCATCTGTTTGTTTCTTTATTTAGTTCAAAACAAGAACCTTCTCACAGTTAAAACTGTATCTGTTTGGTATTGGATCCAGATCTATTTAGTACCTTTTTTTGTACTTGAACTGGATTTGCTGTTGGACCTGGAAGCTAAATGATACCAGAACCTCATCATTTTATTATCATATTTTTTTTAATAGAAATTCCATTGATTCTGGTACTGGAGCTGTATGATTCTGGTACTATAAGTGGAACTGTCTGGTACTGGAAGTGGACCTGTCTGCTGTCTGGTACTGGAAGTGGATCTGTCTGCTGTCTGGTAATGGAAGTGTAGCTGTCTGCTTTCTGGTAGTGGTACTGGAAGTGTAGCTGTCTGCTTTCTGGTAGTGGTACTGGAAGTGGAGCTGTCTGCTTTCTGGTACTGGAAGTGGAGCTGTCTGGTACTGGAAGTGGAGCTGTCTGCTGTCTTGTACTGGAATTGGAGCTGTCTGTTTTTGGAAGTGGAGCTGTATGGTACTGGAGCTGCATGGAGCTGAAGCTGTATGGTGGTGAAGCTGGAGCAGTATGGTGCTGGAGCTGTGTGGGGCTGGAAGTGGAGCAGTATGGTATTGGAAGTGAAGTAGTATGGTATGGTGC
>NC_139580.1:1516748-1539248 GCF_946808225.1 Silurus aristotelis
TGCTAAATTATTGAATTTTGCTACCAAGTAACATTACTAAGTTCTTAGCCAGGAAGCTGCTGAGATAGCTATCTAGCTTGAGGTACTTTGTGTGTGGACCAGAGAAGATCGAAGGCTTCTTGTTGTGTTACTCGTCTGCTGAGGCTGACTCACTTGGAGGTCGTGATGTGATGGTGAGTGGATGAGGGGGCATTACCAGCAGTGCTGTACATGTTTATATTAAGTGGCCATGTAGCATTCCTTCATTAGGTTTTTTTTTTTTTTTTTTGACTGTATGAGATTCCGGAGAGTGACATGACTGTGTTTTGTTACTATTACGTAGTTTGAATAAATATTTGATACAACAGTGAAATGTGTCATTCATCACTTCTCTGTTTATACCATCCAATAAATGTATACTTTTATTATTCAATCACTCAAACTCCACCTGTACCTCCATCTGTACCTCAACCTCTACCTGTACCTCCATCTGTACCTCTAACTCTACCTGTACTTCTACCTGTACCTCTATCTGTACCTGTACCTCAAACTCTACCTGTACCTCCATCTGTACTTCTACCTGTACCTCTATCTGTACCTGTACCTCAAACTCTACCTGTACTTCTACCTGTACCTCTATCTGTACCTATACCTCCATCTGTACCTCAAACTCTACCTGTACCCCTAAATCTACCTGTACCTCAAACTCTACCTGTACCCCTAAATCTACCTGTACCTTTATCTGTACCTCTACCTCAAACTCTACCTGTACCTCCATCTGTACCTCAAACTCTACCTGTACTTCCATCTGTACCTCAAACTCTACCTGTACCACTAAATCTACCTGTACCTCAAACTCTACCTGTACCTCCATATGTACCTCAAACTCTACCTGTACCCCTAAATCTACCTGTACCTCCATCTGTACCTCTACCTCAAAATCTACCTGTACCCAAATCTCTACCTGTACCTCTATCTGTACCTCAAACGCTACCTGTACTTTTACTTTTACCTCAATCTGATCCTCTACCTGTACTTCAAACACTACCTGTATCTTCATCTGTACCTCAAACTCTACCTGCATCTGTGCTTCCTCTATCTATCTGTACCTCTAACTCTACCTGTACCTCCATCTGTACCGCTACCTCTAACTCTACCTGTACTTCTATCTGTACCTCTAACTCTACCTGTACCTCTATCTCTACCTGTACCCCTAAATCTATCTGTACCTCAAACTCTACCTGCATCTGTGCTTCTATCTGTACCTCTACCTCAAACTCTACCTGCATCTGTGCTTCCATCTGTACCTTAAACGCTACCTGTACCTCTATCTGTACCTGTACCTATACATGTACCTCTAACTCTACCTGTACCTCTAGCTCAGGGGTGGCCAACCAGTCAGAGACTGAGAGCCACATTTTTTTACTGTGTTACCGCAAAGAGCCACATCATACACATGGGCACACATGAACATCACCCATCCCTTCCTCTCACACACACACCTCTGCTCAGCCAGATTTATTGTAAATGTCACACACCAACATAATGACAGAAAACACAGACTTTGTTTTGGGGGGGTGGGGGGGTTATGTGCGTGTTTACTTCGCTTGAGTTCAATACGGTATTTTCGTCAAATGCACATGTGCGTGAGATGAATATACCGCAAAGTTTCCCAGTAGGAGCGAGATCATTTAAGTCTTAAAAATACCGTATTGAACTCAAGCGAAGCGAACACGCACATTAAAAAAAAACACAAATACAAACTTCAATATGAACGTAAGAGCCGCATGCGGCACGCGAGCCGCGGGTTGGCCACCCCTGATCTAGCTCTATGTCTGTACTTTTACTTTTACCTCCATCTGATCCTCTACCTGTACCTCTACCTGTATCTCCACCTCTATCTGTACCTCTAACTCTAACTGTACCTCTATCTGTACCTCTATCTGTATCTGTACCTCTAACTCTACCTGTATCTCTATCTGTACCTCTATCTCTACCTGTACCTCTAACTCTACCTGTACCTCAAACGCTATTTGTACCTCTATCTGTATCTGTACCTCAAACGCTATTTGTACCTCTATCTGTATCTGTACCTCCACCTCTATCTCTATTGGTACCTCTATCTGTATCTGTACCTCCACTTCTATCTCTATTTGTATCTGTACCTCCACCTCTATCTCTATTTGTACCTCTATCTCTATTTGTACCTCTATCTGTATCTGTACCTCTAACTCTAACTGTACCTCTATCTGTATCTCTAACTCTGACTGTACCTCTATCTGTACCTCTATCTGTATCTGCACCTCTAACTCTACTTGTACCTTTAACTCTACCTGTACCTCTATGTGTATCTGTACCTCTAACTCTACCTGTATCTGTATCTGTACCTCTAACTCTACCTGTATCTGTACCTCTATCTGTATCTGTACCTCTAACTCTATCTGTATCTGTTCCTCTATCTGTACCTCTAACTCTACCTGTACTTCTACCTGTACCTCTATCTGTATCTGTACCTCTATCTGTATCTGTACCTCTAACTGTATCTGTACCTCTAACTCTACCTGTACTTCTACCTCTACCTGTATCTGTTCCTCTATCTGTATCTGTACCTCTAACTGTATCTGTACCTCTAACTCTACCTGTACTTCTACCTCTACCTGTATCTGTTCCTCTATCTGTATCTGTACCTCTAACTCTACCTGTACTTCTACCTCTATCTGTATCTGTACCTCTAACTGTATCTGTACCTCTAACTCTACCTGTACTTCTACCTCTACCTGTATCTGTTCCTCTATCTGTATCTGTACCTCTAACTCTACCTGTACTTCTACCTGTACCTTTATCTGTATCTGTACCTCTACCTGTATCTGTACCTCAAACTCTACCTGTATCTGTACCTCTAACTCTATCTGTATCTGTACCTCTAACTCTACCTGTACTTCTACCTGTACCTCTATCTGTATCTGTACCTCTAACTCTATCTGTATCTGTACCTCTAACTCTACCTGTACTTCTACCTGTACCTCTATCTGTATCTGTACCTCTAACTCTACCTGTACTTCTACCTGTACCTCTATCTGTATCTGTACCTCTACCTGTATCTGTACCTCAAACTCTACCTGTATCTGTACCTCTAACTCTATCTGTATCTGTACCTCTAACTCTACCTGTACTTCTACCTGTACCTCTATCTGTATCTGTACCTCAAACTCTATCTGTATCTGTACCTCTAACTCTACCTGTACTTCTACCTGTACCTCTATCTGTATCTGTACCTCTAACTCTACCTGTACTTCTACCTGTACCTCTATCTGTATCTGTACCTCTACCTGTATCTGTACCTCAAACTCTATCTGTATCTGTACCTCTAACTCTACCTGTACTTCTACCTGTACCTCTATCTGTATCTGTACCTCTAACTGTACCTGGAGTTGTATGTGTTGCTGCAGGGTGTGTTTATTGTGTGTGTTTATTGTGTGTGTTTATTGTGTGTGTTAATTGCGTGTCTCTGACGCACACTCCTGCTGCACTTTAACATTTTAAAGGCATGAGAGAAAACCTCATGGTGTCTTATTCCCTCTCATAATGCTGTTATTCCACTCGTGATAAAGGGTGTGTGTGTGTGTGTGTGTGTGTGTGTGTGTGTGTGTGTGTGTTTGTTTGTTTAGAAGGCAGGTCTACTCTTTACACAAGCCTTTTAATACACTAGACTCCTTTAGTTACAGAATAAACATGAGGAATAATGGATTCGAATGAATAATAAGCAGAAGCAGAGTACAGGTGTGTTGTTCAGCCTGTGATGGAGTGTGTTATACTTTATTCTACACAACACTCTACCTGACATACTGATATCTAAAAAAATAAAATAAATACATGAAAAAAAGAATAAACCAGAAGAAGTATAAAGTAAGACTATAAACTAACAGTGTACTTTGAGTGCTGTAGATCATTTTAAAGGCAGACATTTTGGACAGAATGAAACAAATCCCTTTAATTACATTTCTTTCTTGCACATCGGTTTCGTTGATGTTTTCTCTCACGGCCTCCAGAGGGCGCTCTGAACTGAACCGGGCGGAGCGAAACCACGGAAGGGACAGGTGAGTAGCAGGTGCGCGTGACGTCATTGCTTGGTAACCTGAGAGAGAGAGAGAGAGAGAGAAACGGAAGAAAAGATTTGTGTTGTGGATGTTGATGTTGAAGTTTGCAACTGCTCCTGAATCACATCAGCATGGGGAAGAAAACAGAGGATAAAGAACAACAACAACAGGGGCCATCAGAATATGGTGAGTTCAACATTTTAATCTGAGAGAAAGAAACGGAGAGAATGGATAGAGAAATGGAATAAAAGAGAGAATAAGAGGAAGAGAGAGAGAGGGGTGTGTGTATTGTATCACCATCTGTCATGTTGTGTAACTTTTTTCTAGCTTTCTTTAATACATTAAAAACTCCACTTGATGATTTTCTGCTTGATTGAAGTGCACAAGAACTCCTGAAGCTTCACCACACAATCACTGAATCTCACCAGTAACCACACAGAAACCTTCTACATAGTGCACTAGGAATTGAGTCATTTTTATTAAGAATTAAATCTAAAATCTGTTCTATAATCTTTATTATATTCCAGACTGCTTCCTGTTATCAGCTGTTAATACTTTCAATCCAGCAGGTGTTTAGATGAAGGTGTGGAAGTTGGAATTTCAGAGCAGATATCTGGCACACTGTGTAACATGTCTCTCTAGTGCACTTCTGTAGTGAATAAGTACGAGATCTCTGGTATGTAGTGCACTAGTGAGTGTGGAAAAGCTACAGGTTCACACTAGTGCACATGAGACATTCAGTGGTTTAACACCGAATTCTGTCAGATTGAGTCTCTGAGACGAGTCAGGGGATCAGACCTGCAGAGCATGACATCACCTCTATTAATGTAACACTGGTCCAATTCTGCGTCCCCTGTAGTGTGGATGCAGGTTCTACTTCCTGTAGGGTGGATGTTTCCTGTAATCATTTCAGGTTTACAGCATTCTTTAGAAAACAGCCATAAACAGGTGAAATTAAACACAATAAAAACATAGTAGGACGTTTTAAGTTGAGGAGAAAAATAACAGTGGACTTTGTCTCAGTGTTCCAGAGAGTAGAGATATTAAACTTTATTTTGGTGTAATGACATGGCACATATTCTAGTTTCCTTATTTTCTCAGCAGGTTTCGGTGATTATTGCGTTTCTAGACAATGTGCTAGTTCCTGTTCCTTTGTGTTTGATAGAAATAGGGGTTTTAAACTCTGTTTGGTATGCACTCCATTTCCAGATTGTTTTTTTTTGTTTGTTTGTTTTTTAGCACTGGGTTTCTAGACTCTTGTGTTTGGTATGCACCGGGTTTCTAGACTCTTGTGTTTGGCGTGCACTGGGTTTCTAGACTCTTGTGTTTGGTGTGCACCGGGTTTCTAGACTCTTGTGTTTGGCGTTCACTGGGTTTCTAGACTCTTGTGTTTGGTGTGCACCGGGTTTCTAGACTCTTGTGTTTGGCGTTCACTGGGTTTCTAGACTCTCGTGTTTGGCGTTCACTGGGTTTCTAGACTCTTGTGTTTGGTACACACTGGGTTTCTAGACTCTACATTTAGTAGGTATTTGATTTCTAGACTGTTTGAAATGCACTTGATTTCTAGACGATATGTGATATCATTTGGTTTCTAGACTCTGTATTTGGTAGATACTTGCATTTCTAAACTGTGTGTTTGGTTGGCATTTGGTTTCTAGACTCTGGTAGATCCTTGTGATTCTAGACATTATTCTTTTGTGTTTCTATATTTGTTGTCTGCTGTATGGTGTCAAGTGTAGTCTAATACCATTCCCTCTGACAGAGAGAAGATAATGACCTGTAGAAACATTCCATCATACCAGCAGGTGCATCAGGAACAGTTCCAACTTTGGAGACTCTTCTTTCTCTCTCCTGTTTCACACCTCAATGTAAAAATAGTCGTAAATAAAACCAAATTGTGAAGTACAGTCAGGCTTTCGTGTTCAACCGAGAGTGTGTGTGTGTGTGTGTGTGTGTGTATGAGGAATAGAAGTTAGTGCATTGTTTTAGATTATTAACTACAGAAAGTCTTATTCTCACTCACTGCTCAACCTTTAGACTTCAGTGATTTTTTAAAACACAGAGGTTGAGAAAAGGACGTGTGTGTGTGTGTGTGTGTGTGTGTGTGTGTGTGTGTGTGTGTGTGTGTGTGTGTGTGTGTGTGTCAGCACTCTAAATCAGACATAGCCATTCTCATATTTTGCATACTTTCTTCACTCTCATATTTTAGAGCAGTTGAGAGGAATTGTGGGGTTAATGGTGCATTCAAATTGCTGCTCCTGGGAAACCAGGACATACGGACATATGGTGACAAATACCAGCAGAAATGTAGCTGTAGGCGTTGGGTTTCTAGACTGCGTGTTTGGTAGGCAGCAGGTTTCTAGACTGCGTGTTTAGTAGGCATTGGGTTTCTAGACTGCATGTTTGGTAGGCAGTAGTTTTCTAGACCGAGTGTTTGGTAGGCAGTAGCTTTTTGACCGAGTGTTTGGCAGGCATTGGGTTTCTAGACTGAATGTTTGGTAGGCAGTAGTATTCTAGACTTGGTGGTTGGCAGGCAGTAGTTTTCTAGACTGAGTGTTTGGTGGGCATTGGATTTCTAGACTGAATGTTTGGTAGGCAGTAGTTTTCTAGACTGAGTGTTTGGTAGGCATTGTGTTTCTACACTATGTTTGATAGGCATTGGGCTTTTGGACTTGGTGTTTGGTAGGCATTATATCCCTATATTTCCTGAGGCTTAGTGTGGTATTTGTGTGTGTTTGTGTGAAAAACAGAGATTAATCTCAGTGGCTCATTGGTGAAAGATGGTAATTACTGTTCTTAAAGCATTATGTCCCTGTTTTATAGCAGCTTCTGTCAGATAAACTGCAGCTTTTACATCTATATCTACATTTACATCTATTGGCCATGAAGATGCCCATTTCATGTTGCAACTTTACCACTGACACTGGAGACTCCTTCCATTAAATAAAAATTCCTCCCTCACACGACCCGTTCCGGTTTACATACAGAACCAACAGATCCACGAAGGATGCCGTCTCAGCCGCTCTTCATCCAGCCCTCACACACCTGGACTCCAAAGACTTCTATTTGCGAATGCTGTTCTTGGATTTTAGTTCAGCATTCAACCCAATCATCCCACAGCAGCTAATAAACAAACTAAGACACCTGGGACTCAACTCCCCTCTATAACTGGGTGCTGGACTTCTTATCTTATCTGTTGAGCTCAGTAGCTCCTAGTTTTATAACCATAAAGACTGTATAAGACTGTAGAAAGAACATTACTTATAATCTTATACTCCAGTGCTCATGTTAGTTCTCACTCTCCAGTGTTCTGTATTGTTGAAAGATTTATGATGAAACTCTTGATGTCACCCATATGAGGATGAGGTTCCCCTTTTGAGTCTGGTTCCTCTCAAGGTTTCTTCCTCATAACATCTAAGGGAGTTTTTCCTTGCCACAGTCTCCACGGCTGCTCATCAGAGATACACACACACCATTCACCTTCACTGTTGATTTCTGTAAAGCTGCTTTGAGACGATGTCTGTTGTGAAAAGCGCAATAGAAATAAACTTGACTTGACTTGACTTATAAGAGAGACCACAAAATGTACAGGTCGGTGGAAAACCATCTAAGATCATCACGCTAACCACAGGGGTACCACAAGGGTGCGTGCCCAGCCCGCTGCTCTTCACCCTGTTCACCCATGATTTTGTACCCAGTTACAACATCAACCACATTAAGTTTCCAGACGCCATGACTGTAGTGGGCTTCACCACCAACACACAAGACAAAAACTTTTTTTCCCTTCTGTTTACTGTTTTTTCTCTGACCAATCACGGTCCAGAACTTCACATCTGTGTGGGCTAAAAAACACTAGAACCCTTTCCTCACAGCCCATTCAGCTCTAAACTGGAACAGATGTATAGCTAATAATAACTAAATGCCAGATTGTGCAGGAGAATGCTGCAGCTGTGGTTTATAAGATTAGATTGTAACAGAGTGAAATCAGTATTGCGGATTAGCAGTTGAAATGTCAAGCATTTAACAAGACAGTGATCTAATCAGACTTTCAGATTCCGAAATAAAGATTATTTTAAACCCATTGTTAATAAGTTTCTAATCTAACAGACTAGAATCTAATAGCAGAATAATACACACACACACACACACACACACACACACACACACACACACACACACACACACACACACACACACACACACACAGCTAGCAGGATCTGTCAGTCTTCTATCATCAGTCTCAGAAGTTCTATCATAAAACGTCATGTCTCCAGTCTGTGATTTCAAACCAGAAGTGAGATCCAGAACAATCAAAAAATGTTCTTGCAGTTAAAGGCTACAGTTTTGGTAGGTAAAGACCACATTCCTTAGGGTAAAAGTCATGTTCTTGAGGGTATAGTCCACATACTTGAGCATAAAAGTCATGTTCTTGAGGGTAAAGGCCATGTTTTTGAGGGTAAAAGTCACGTTTTTCGGAGTATAGGCCACATACTTGTGGGAAAAAGACCACGTTCCTGAGGGGAAAAGCCATGTTCTTAAGGGGTAAAGGCTATGTTCTTGAGGGCAATGGCCATGTTATTTTGGGTTAAAGATCATGTTCTTTTAGGGGTAAAAGCAGCACTTGTGGAGGTTAAAAGGGGTCTTCTGAGGGGGTAAAGGCTGATCTCTTGGTGGATGAAGGTCGTTTTTGGGAGTAAAGGCACATTTGTGTGGATTAAGGTCATGTTTATTGTGTGTGTGTGTAATATATTTTTTATTTAGTTTTATATTAACAGTTATAGTTTGAAAGAGGCAGATGTAAAGGACGGGTGGGGGGTTTATGGAGATGGATGACCTGCTGTGGCGCCACCTAATGGGAGCAGCTGAAAGAAGTAGTTGTTTTATATTTTAAGTTGATTGTTTTCTCTCTGTATCTCTCAGTGTCTCACGGACTGATCTGCCTCTGTTCCTTTTCTCTCTCTGTTCTCTGATTGGTTGTTCAGTGTAATGTGATCTGTTTTTTGGCAGTGGAACAGGTTCTTCAGGGAGAGGGTTCAGTGATCTACACTGATGGTTCTGCTCTATGGCTTCTTTAAAGGAAACACAGACTTTATAATTTATGACTTATAATTATTCATTCATTAATTTTCTCCCGCTTATCCGTAATTCGGGTCGCGGGGGCAGCGGTCT
This sequence comes from Silurus aristotelis, assembly GCF_946808225.1. Lineage (NCBI taxonomy): Eukaryota > Metazoa > Chordata > Actinopteri > Siluriformes > Siluridae > Silurus > Silurus aristotelis. Next base: position 1,525,994 of record NC_139580.1, read on the forward strand.
AAGCAGGCCCCCGCCTTCGACTGCTGCCCAATCCTTACAGCACCGTCCCTTACGGTCCCTCCTGCAGGTGGGGAGCCCACGGGAAGACTTATAATTATCTAGATTATAATTATACAGAATTGCTTAATAACATTTTTATATCTACATTTCTAAATAGCAACATGTTATAGATTTGGAGAAACCATTCAGTTAGCATGAGGTTAAATACTTTATTATTATCTACGGTTTCCTGCTAGAATCCTGGATTTTAGTCAATTTTAATAAGAACATTTAATCATCAATCACAGATGGTTAAAACTATGATTGCCCTCTAGATTCTGTGTTTGGAATGTCCTGAAGGTCTGGAGTTGTTGTGGTTCTGGGTTCTGTGTTTAGAATGCGTTGAGTCTTTCTGCTCGACCTCAGGGGATGAATTCTGTGTGGGGATTTAAGATTACTGCTGTATGAAAGTGTTGTTGTCTTGATGAAGTTCTGGACTGTTTGTTTGTTGGTACTGTAGATTATGTCTGGAGCTCTACATTGGGTTTGGCCCTGATGAGTATCTAGGCTGTGTTTGGGATTTGGAGATGCTCTGGACAGTGTTTGGTATTTGCTGGACTCTAAGATTTTGGGGAGCTTAATTTTAGGTTTGTCATTGATGTGGCTGTAGATTGTTAGAATTCCAGTAGCTCTTGATTGGATTTGAGGATGAAATGAGGGTTGGATTGAGTTTGGGATTTACATTTACATTTACATTTGTGGCATTTAGCAGACGGGGTTAGGGTTAGGGTTAGGCATTTAAATGAGGTTAAGATTGTGTTTGTGATTTTCTGAAGCTTCAGGCTGTGTTAGAAGTTAAAAGTGCTTTAGACCTTTTTCGAATTCACTGAAGCTCTAGGCCTTGTTGGGGAATTGCTGGAATTTTACAGCCTTGCTTAGGAATTGCTGGGGATCCATACATCTAAACCCATCTGTAATGCAGTCTGAAGCCTCCACATTTATCCAAACACAGTGTATTAAACCTTGAAATCTTAGTCATGATCACACCACACCCCTTTAACGTGACCTTTTTTTTTTTTTTTACCATGAGGTAATCTGTAGCACCTGACACCAAATTTCTGAAATCAGGAAATGAGGAACAGAGAGGTGGAGGATAAGAATCCGGTTGGGTCTGTGGAGCAGGTTCTGGAGCAGGAAGAACACATTGTATGGAACGTTAATATTGGATGTGGTTTGGGCGGCTGTAAGATAAACGGACTGTGTGAGTTTTTCTGGAGAACACTGAGGCAGAGCAGGCTGGATGTTTTTGCATTCGGCTCGTTTCCCTTCACTGGCGTATTCAAAACAGATTCAAAAGCTGAAGTTCATCCCCTCCTCACTCTGTCTCTGACTTCCGTCCTTCTGTACTGCAAATGATCAACTTATAACAAGCGTACAAGCGGCAAAGAAATGTTTACAGCGTGACCCTGAAGGCAGAGAGCAACCAGGAAACAAACCCCAACCAACTAAAAACACAAATACAAGAGCAAAGAATAGAAAAGAGAAATCCGTATCAAACAAGATGAAAAGATGTGCTACCTAGTGGAACACAAAGAACTGCTACTAAAGATCATCAAAATAAAACGCTGTGACTTCTATCCAAGTCCATCATGGAAATAAACATGAGGTGAAGATCTGAGGTATGAAGGGGCAGAAGGTGTGTCATTAAATACTGATGAATCTCTGGAGCAGTGAACATGACATGAGTCACATCCACACGAACTGTTTACAGGTCTGAGATGTGGTCCATGTGGACCTGATGAGTGTGGAAAGCATCTGTAGATGTAGTGTGTGTGTGTGTGTGTGTGTGTGTGTGTGTTTTCACACATTTTCACCCTGTTAGAATAATGCACTCTGTGGATCAGCTCTTAAATTGTCCTATTAGCTCAACATGTGTGTGTTTGTGTGTATCACATGCTACTAAAGCATCCGAGCTGCCAGGTAACGAATCGTCCGGTCCCTCAGAGATCCACACACCCACGACTCACTCAGGAGTTCATCCCGACCAATCACACACACATTCATTACAGTACAGTACAGTACACACACCGAATCAGATAGTTTTAGTTATGTTTATTACAACCCTGGTGGGGTGCAGTTTCTGGTAAATCATCTGTAAAGGTTGTGGGTGATTCAGTGAATTATTTCTGCTATGAAGTTGATGATGTTCCTCTAACAGCATGTTCACAAGTGTATACCAAAGAGTGTTTACCGTTCCTGATTCTAGCTGTAAATATGTCAAGTCAAGTCAAGTCAAGTTTATTTGTATAGCGCTTTTCACAACAGACATTGTCTCAAAGCAGCTTTACAGAAAACAACAGTGAAGGTGAATGGTGTGCGTTTGTCCCTGATGAGCAGCCGTGGCGACAGTGGCAAGGAAAAACTCCCTTAGATGATATGAGGAAGAAACCTTGAGAGGAACCAGACTTAAAGGGGAACCCATCCTCATATGGGTGACATCAAGAGTTTGGTCATAAATCTTTCAACAATACAGAACAATTTGTGATCATCATAGATCCAGCATCAGCTTCTCCATGCCAGGGCCTTTAAACACTCGGCATCTACTTCTCCATGATCATCCATAGGTCCATAATCTTCACGAGGTGGGACGTGACTGGAGCTGGCCAAACCTCAGGATGCCTCGGGATGGGGAGAGAAAGAGAAGCAGTGGAGAGGAATTAGCGTAGCTGCTGTTCATGATATTAACAGCACAAGTTGATAATGTGCATGTGATCAGATGTTCTGGAGCACAAGGTTGTGATGTGATGTGTGTGATGTGTGTTATGTGTAGGCTTTGCTAAAAAGATATGTTTTTAATCTGCACTTAAACTGGGAGAGTGTATCTGAACCCCGAACACTGTCAGGAAGACTATTCCAGAGTTTAGGAGCTAAATGTGAAAATGCTCTACCGCCTTTAGTGGACTTTGCTATTCTAGGAACTACTAGAAGCCCAGAGTTTTGAGATTTCAGGGAGCGTGACGGATTGTAGCGTGTTAAAAGACTGGATAGATACATGGGAGCCAAACCATTTAGTGCTTTATAAGTGAGTAGCAGTAGTTTGTAGTCTATTCGAAACTTAATAGGAAGCCAATGTAGGGACGATAAGATTGGGGTTATATGATCGTATTTTCTTGACCTAGTAAGAACTCTTGCTGCGGCATTCTGAACTAACTGAAGCTTGTTTATTAATGATGCAGGACATCCACCTAGTAATGCATTACAGTAGTCTATTCTAGAGGTCATAAACGCATGGACGAGCTTCTCTGCATCAGATATAGATAACATATTTATGATAACTTAGCTTAGAAATATTTCTAAGGTGAAAGAAGGCTGTTTTTGTAACTTGATTGATGTGATTTTTAAAAGATAAGTTGCTGTCTAAAATAACTCCCAGGTCTTTTACCGTTGAACTAGTAGTTACAGAACAACCGTCTAAATGCAGGCTGAGATGCTGGAGCTTCTGTGTACTATTTTTTGGGCCGATGAGCAAAATCTCCGTTTTATCAGAATTTAATAGCAGAAAGTTATGGGTCATCCAATCTCTTATTTCTTCAACACACTCAGTTATGCGAGCTAATTGAGCTGTATCGCCTGGTTTGGATGAAATATATAGCTGGGTATCATCAGCATAACAATGGAAGCTAATTCCATGCCTTCTAATAATATTTCCTAATGGAAGCATGTATATTGTAAAAAGCAGGGGTCCTAGAACTGACCCTTGTGGCACGCCATAATTTACTAGCATTATCCTGGATAGCTCTCCATTTAAATCTACGAAATGGTAACGATTGGACAGGTAGGATTTAAACCAGCTTAATGCCTGTCTCTGAATACCGATGTAATTCTGTAAGCGATCGAGAAGAAGATCATGATCTATAGTGTCGAACGCAGCACTAAGATCTAGTAAAACTAATAGGGAGATGTAGCTTTGGTCTGAAGCTAAAAACAGGTCGTTAGTGATTTTAACTAGAGCAGTTTCTGTGCTATGATGGGGCCTAAAACCTGACTGAAACTCTTCAAAGATATTGTTCTCCTGCAAGTGGTTACATAACTGGGCAGCGACAATCTTTTCTAAAATCTTAGACATAAATGGGAGATTTGAAATTGGTCTGTAATTCGATAGCGTGTTTGGATCCAGATTAGGTTTTTTAATGAGGGGCTTAATAACTGCTAACTTGAGGGATTTAGGGACATGACCTAACGATAGTGAGGAGTTAATAATATTGAGAAGAGGCTCACCAGCTGTATATAACACTTCCTTCAGTAGTTTAGTGGGAATTGGATCTAACTGACATGTTGTTGATTTAGCTTTCATAATAGCATCATACAGCTCTTCCTGTCCTATACATGTAAAACAGTGTAGTTGTGGGGTTGTAAGTACGATTGTGTCGGGAGATGCTGTCAGAGGTTGAACTGACACAATTGTTTTTCTAATGTTATCTATTTTTTTCAGTGAAGAAATTCATAAAGTCTTCACTACTAAACTGTGATGGAACACATTTTTCAGATCCCTGATTTGTTGTTAATTTAGCGACTGTACTGAAAAGGAACCTGGGATTGTTTTTGTTATTTTCTATGAGTTTGCTCAGGTGTTTAGCTCTAGCAGCTTTTAGCGCCTGTCTGTAGCTAAGCATACTGTCTTTATACGCAATTCTAAATACCTCCAATTTAGTTTTCCTCCATTTTCTCTCCAGATTACGTGCTGTTCTCTTTAGGGCATGTGTATGACTATTATACCAAGGTGCAGGTGCTTGTTCTCGAACCTTTTTTAACCGGATGGGGGCAACAGTGTCTAAAGTGCTAGTGAGGATAAGGTCTATGTTGTTCGCCATCTCATCAAGATGATCAGCATTTATGGGTTTAATGTGAAACTGAGATAAATCAGGCAGGTTATTTATGAATCTGTCCTTAGTGGTTGGAATAATAGTCCTACCAAGTCGATACCGTGGTGAAACACGGTTAATCTGCTCTACCGGTAGTGTGTACAGTAGGAGATAATGGTCTGTGATGTCATCATTCTGAGGTAAAATATTTATATCAGTGACGTCTGCTCCGTGGGATATTATTAAGTCTAGTGTGTGGTTAAAACGGTGGGTTGGTCTGGTGACGTTTTGTTTAACTCCAAAAGAGTTTAGTAAATCGACAAATGATAATCCTAGGGCATCGTTTTCATCATCTACATGAATATTAAAATCTCCTACAAGCAGCACTTTATCAAAACTGATCAAGAGGTCTGAGAGAAAACAAGCAAACTCATGAAGAAAATCAGCGTAGGGTCCTGGGGGTCTGTACACAGTGACCAGAGCGAGTTTTCTGTGCATGTCTGAAAGTGCAATTTTAAGAACGAGCACTTCAAATGATTTAAAGCTGAATCCTAATCTCTGACTAACATTAAGAGAAGCACTATAAATGGTTCCTACACCCCCCCCACGACCAGTCTGACGGGGCTCATGCTTATAAACATATCCTGACGGTGTCGACTCGTTTAGACCCATATAATCACCTGGTTTAATCCAGGTCTCAGTGAGACAGAGTGCATCGAGATTATTCTCTGTGATCATCTCATTTACAATCAGTGCTTTGGGTGCAAGTGATCTGATGTTTAAAAGACCAAACTTTAGAACTTTGTTGTGTTTGTTTATCTGGCATTTTTCAGTTTTAACTGCAATAAGATTATTTCTGGATCTTGTGTATGTAATTCTTGGTTTTACTACACGAGGAATAGATACGGTTTCTATAAACTGGGCTGTGTGTGATTCTATATGAATATAGAATTTTGTTGAACATTAAAACATTATATTGTGTTTGGGATTTGAGGAGAACTGTATTACGGTTTGGATTTAAAGAAGCTCTAGTTTGGGATTTGTGGAAGTTCTAGTTGGTATCTGTAGATCTATAATGTGTTTGGATTTTGTAACAGCACTTTTAACAAAGGACATTTTCCCAAAGCAGCTTTACACAGATAAAGTGCTTATTGAACAATTATATTTTCTTGCTTATAAGTGTATTGTGCATAATGAGTGAATCAGTGGTGAGTGTGGTGAAGGAAAAAACATGAGAAACCTTGAGAGGAACCAGACACAAAAGGGAACCTCATCCTGATCCTCAACACTGAAGGTCCTTCTTAACAGTTCCATCAGTGTGAAACATTCCTTCTGCACCACAGTCCAAACTTCTGTTATTAAACATAAACCACGATCCAGAATCCAACATCCAAATACGCTTCTAATGATTTTACAGTAATATAATAACTTTCATAATATTTCATTATAAATATATTATTTATGTTATATATATTATTTATATATTATATTTATATATTTTAATAATATTTTATTTCAGAGAAAGGTTTTATTTTTCTCTGTTCAGTTGCTAATTTCATACCAAACTTAGTGATTGTTAAAGGACATCTGTAACCATGGTAACAGTGACGTCCTGCCGTCCTGAACAGTTTCCTTACTGTAACCCTGCTGGATTTCGATGCACTTCCTTATGAGAAAGAAAGTCGTCAGATTTCTGATCCAACACAACTGTCTATATTTTCTTTGTATGTAGGTCGTATGGGAGATTAGGGAGGAGAATCTGTTGAAAGTCGTGTCTGTAAAAACCTTTTATTTATATTTAATAAATTGCCTTTAAAAGCAACTTGAAATCCAACAGTTCACAACTAAATGACTTCAGAATCAGAGTTCTTTATTGATCTCACAGAGAAAATGGTGGGTTGCAGTTGCTCAAAGTAAAATTAATGTGAAATAATATATTTACACTGATCAGACATAAGATTATAACATTATTACACTGAGTGGTGAAGTGAAGAACACTGATGATCTTCATCATGGCTCCTGTTAGTGTGCGGATTTATTGATCAGGCAGCAGATGAAAATTTTGTCCTCAAAGTTGATGTTGGAAGCAGAAAAATGGGCGTAAGGATTTGAGCGACTTAGACAAATTGTGACGTCTAGACGTCTGGGTCAGAGCGTCTCCAAAACTGCAGCTCTTGTGGGATGTTCCTGGTCTGCAGTGGTCAGTGTCTATCAAAAGTGCTCCAAGGAAGGAACAGTGGTGAACCGGCGACAGGGTCGTGGGGGGACGAGGATCATTGATGCACGTGAAGAGTGAAGGCTGGTCCTTGTGGTCCGATCCGACAGATGAGCTCCTGTAGCTCAAACTGCTGAAGAAGATCATGCTGTTGATGCTCGTTGGGTCCCGACTGATTTAGCAGCAAAAGGGGACCAACACAATATTAAGCAGGTGCTCATAATGTTACACTGATCAGTGTAGAGAATAAGTTTTATATATATATATTCTTCTATAGACTTATTCAGTTCTGTACCATGTTACAGCAGGGTTCTGATCCCTTTTTCAAGTCTCCATGTGGCAGAAACTGGTGCAGATATGAGCCTGAACACACTGACATTATTTCCAGGAGGTGTGAAGCAGGTCTGTGGTGGTCAGTCAGGAGACTGATTAACCCTGTGGATATTCTCTTGGGAGGTGACGCGTTCCTCTGTTCCTCTCTCCCTTCACCTCAGCAGCAGAGTGAACTTTAGTAACAGCAGTGTTTGATCATTACACTTAAATATTATACACAAACACCTCATTCCCAAAAATATTGGGACACCTGACTTTCCCCCCGTATGCGCTTCTTCATCAAACTGTTACACAAAGTTGTACACACACATTTTCCCTTCACTTGATTTAGGAGACCCAGCTCATTAGAACAGCACATGGAGGCTAAATTTGGAACGCGGTGTTAACAATTAAGCAAATTGACAGTATGGTCAGGTTTCCACACATTTATGTCCATACAGTGTATCTGAGCTGCTGATATCAAGGTCTTGATGGTGGTTTAATGACTGTTTGAGAAAGATCACATGATATACTCAATTTCTGTGTCAAGTTCATTCTCCGAGCTGGGAATGTTTACTGAAGATAACACGGCTGTTTCCTTAAGAACCTGATGGAGGAAATTAAAATAAAGTCGGTACTTTAGTATGAGCATTTAATGGCCTCCTGAGTGAGAAGTGCTGGAACACAGAGTGCTTACAGTATAAAGTCTCCTTAAACTCGGACAAATTAGAAGTAAAACCTGATAATATTCTTTCAATACACTTGAATATTATGGAGTGAAACGGGTTCCAGAGAAGAAACATAAATTACCTCAGTGGTGTGTGTGTACACACACACACACACACACACACACACACACTCACACACACACACACACTCTGGATATATCCCTGTGCTTAGTTTTCTGCTAAACAGGTTTAACCAATGAGGAAATGCAAACACAAGAAACCATTAGCTATACACACACACACACACACACACACACACACACACACACAAAGTCCACTCTGTATTGGCTTCATCCCAGATCACTCACCATGTCCTGTATCCTCACATTTAACTCCTAATTTGTTTATGCAAGTTCTTGCTCAACATTTTTATTACAGCCTCCACTGGTTCTAATGTAAAGCCAAATTGTGGAAGCAGGTTCCATGATCTAAAAGAATCTGATCCTGGATTAAGTCTGAACAAAAATTGCTTGTCTTCATTCAGCTCCCTTCTTTGTCAAGGGGAACATTTAAAGGGTGGTTTTGTTCATTTATCAGCTCTATGGGCTGAGGTTCCATCGCTGTAAGGAACTTCTAGGAAAGATCTACTGATCCTACTGACTGGCATCTTCTTCCTCTACTTCTCTAATTAGACATTAGATAATGTATTCATTTATCTATAATGGACGAGTCAGAATGTAATGGTAATGAGATGATATGAGGAGGAACCTTGAGAGGAACCAGACCTGTCCCCATCCGCACACCGGACAATGGCACTCTAAATCATTCCTCTTGTACTGTAGAGTCACAAGATGATTGTTCTGTAATCTGGAACTTCGTTATAGTTTAATTTGTAAGTTTAATTTTAAATTGTTAGTTAATAAAGTTATTAATCATTTACTGAATTCATATGAATTGCTGTCCAAAGTCATCGTCATGGTTACTAAGTGATTACCATCCACTGTAATCTCCTGTGGCTGCTCCATGTGGAACATCCTCAGCTGCAGTGACTGGTTTCCAAGTGGTGAGAAATCAAGAAGAAGATCATCAAGATGGATCAGACAGATCCAGAGAGCAGATAGGGGGTCTTCACATTTTAGCAAAGGACCAGAGCAGTTGCTGTTTCCTGGTATCCAGTTGATCATTTTTTTGAAGTTATCAATTAAATACAGATGACACTTTGTATGAATTTCACTCTAAAACTGTCATCATTCCATCATTACTATGAGGTTACCATCCAATGTAATCTCATGCATCTTCAGGCTGCTCCTGGAACATGCTCTGCACCAGCAAGTGGTTTCCATCTGATGAGAAGACCAGCTTCAAAGATCAAACCCAAGCTATAAGATTTTTGAGTAGCTCATGATGGTGTTCTGGTCTCCACACGTTCCTCACACTGAGCTGTAAATAAAATGGAGAGAATGTAAATGGAACTGCTTTAGTTAGCGATCATCATCCTGTCTGCTAATGCGGCTCTACAGCGATCACTGTCAAGTGTGTAACTAAAGTCCGTTTCGTGTTCCAGGAGAACCAACACCGTACGACCCGACGTTTGCTGGACCCATTCACAACAGGTGTGTGTGTGTGTGTGTGTGTGTGTGTGTGTGCGCATCTGTGTGTGTGTTTGAGAAAATCATACAATTATAGCTCATTTGCATGATCTTTGTTTCCAGGAGCTGCACTGATATCATCTGCTGTGTCCTGTTCATGCTGGTTCTTGTAGGATACATGGTGGTTGGAATTCTGGGTAAGAGCCTACACAAGGAAATCAGGTCTTGCCCTTGTTTAGAAAGGAACCCGACCCCTCCCCCAGGCCATCAAGGGTTGATCATGTGACCATTTATTTTCACTCTATTGTTAATGTATAGTACAGTATGAAGTTCTGACTTTATATTACGCCATATAAGTGTTTTGAACAATGGCTAAGCTAATAGCAGAGTGTTCGGCCTAGCTTAGCTTGTTAGCTACACACTTGTGTAGGTGTGTGTAGGAATTAACGCTACCAACGTCACTCACACAAATATTTTCTATGAACTGTCATGTAAAGCAAAAAAAAAAAAAAAAAAAAAAAGACCTCAATTAAATCAATATTTGGTGTTACACCCTCTGGCTTCAAATCAGACTCCGCTGTGTGATAAACAACTTCTACCAAGCAGGTGCTGATGATCATCTGTTTCATATGTGGGTTGAAACCCAGTCATGAAAGTAAACAGAAACTGGAGCTTCAGACTGGGTGTGGAACTCTGCTTCTAAGGTGAGGTTGTGGAGGACAGTTTCATGTCACAGATCCTACACCAATACTAAGCACAGCAACATGATATTTTGAAGAAGCACAAAGAAATGGGTGATGTTGAGCGTAGCTGCAAAAGTCGACTAGGGAAACTTGATGTAGAGACACATCATGATTACTTCAACATCAAAAGATGTCCAGTGAGACCCAGGTACACATCTAAATGTCTGGTTAGAAGTGATCTTCATTAAAGAAATGTGGCGAAAGCTAAATCTTTAACATGCAAATGAGGCTAAGTGTCTGAACTCTGCAAGAAAACAAAGGAACTGGGTGCAGAAAAATGGCAGCAGGAGCTCTGGAGTCAAAATCACACACACACACACACACACACACACACACACACACACACACACACATTTACTCACTCACTCACTTACACACACACACACACACACACACACACACACACACACACACACATTTACTCACTCATTTACACACACACACACACACACACACACACACACACACACATTTACTCACTCACTCACTTACACACACTCACACACACACACACACACACACACACACACACACATTTACTCACTCACTCACTTACACACACACACACACACACACACACACACACACACACACACACACACACACACATTTACTCGCTTACTCACTTACACACACACACACACACACACACACACACACACACACACACACACACATTTACTCACTCACTCACTTACACACACTCACACACACACACACACACACACACACACACACACACACATTTACTCGCTTACTCACTTACACACACACACACACACACACACACACACACACACATTTACTCGCTTACTCACTTACACACACACACACACACACACACACACACACACACACACACAGTGTGTAGAGATGAAGATGAATATATATATATGTGTTGTGTTGCAGCATGGCTGTATGGAGACCCACGGCATGTTCTTTTCCCACGCAACTCCACTGGCATGTTCTGTGGCCTCCCACCCAATCAGTGAGCAGATACACATACACACACACACACACACACACACACACACACACACCAAGACCAATACATAACAACATTTCAGTATAGATGTATATCCTTTTATTATTATTATTATTATTATTATTATTATTATTATTATTATGATCTAATCTCTCTCTCTCTCTCTCTCTCTCTCTCTCTCTCTCTCTCTCTCTCTCTCTCTCTCTCTCTCTCAGGAATAAACCGAATGTGTTTTACTTTAACATCCTAAAATGTGCCACAGCGACAAACATTATGGCCGCCGCACTCCAGGGTCTCCAGTGTCCCACCACTCAGGTGATCACAGTGTGTGTGTGTGTGTGTGTGTGTGTGTGTGTGTGTGTGTGTGTGTGTGTGTGTGTGTGTGTGTGTGTAAAATATACACAATACTTACACCTCATTGCGCACACAGCTGATGATGATGACGATGATAATGATGTTCATGTCTTCTGTCTGTAGATCTGCCTGAGTTCGTGTCCCTCAGATTTCTGGTCTCTGAACCCCATCGCCTACGCAGCTCCACCTTCAGACTTATATAAATATTTCAAACAGGAACTGTGTGTCCCGTCCTTCAACCTCAGCACCACCAAACTCGTACGTCACTCATCACACATTCACACTGTTCTAACATACATCATATGCAAAGAATGGGATGATCCAGGACCAGGTTCACACCTGAACTCCTTCCAGCCAATCACAATCCACTATTCACACCTGAACTCCTTCCAGCCAATCACAATCCACTATTCACACCTGAACTCCTTCCAGCCAATCACAATCCACTATTCACACCTGAACTCCTTCCAGCCAATCACAATCCACTATTCACACCTGAACTCCTTTCAGCCGATCACAATCCACTGTTCACACCTGAACTCCTTCCAACCAATTACAATCCACTGTTCACACCTGAACTCCTTTCAGCCAATCACAATCCACTATTCACACCTGAACTCCTTTCAGCCAATCACAATCCACTATTCACACCTGAACTCCTTCCAGCCGATCACAATCCACTATTCACACCTGAACTCCTTCCAGCCGATCACAATCCACTATTCACACCTGAACTCCTTCCAGCCGATCACAATCCACTATTCACACCTGAACTCCTTCCAGCCAATCACAATCCACTATTCACACCTGAACTCCTTTCAGCCAATCACAATCCACTATTCACACCTGAACTCCTTCCAGCCAATCACAATCCACTATTCACACCTGAACTCCTTCCAGCCGATCACAATCCACTATTCACACCTGAACTCCTTCCAGCCAATCACAATCCACTGTTCACACCTGAACTCCTTTCAGCCAATCACAATCCACTATTCACACCTGAACTCCTTCCAGCCAATTACAATCCACTATTCACACCTGAACTCCTTCCAGCCAATCACAATCCACTGTTCACACCTGAACTCCTTTCAGCCAATCACAATCCACTATTCACACCTGAACTCCTTCCAGCCAATCACAATCCACTATTCACACCTGAACTCCTTCCAGCCAATCACAATCCACTGTTCACACCTGAACTCCTTTCAGCCAATCACAATCCACTATTCACACCTGAACTCCTTCCAGCCAATCACAATCCACTGTTCACACCTGAACTCCTTTCAGCCAATCACAATCCACTATTCACACCTGAACTCCTTCCAGCCAATTACAATCCACTATTCACACCTGAACTCCTTCCAGCCAATCACAATCCACTATTCACACCTGAACTCCTTCCAGCCAATCAAAATCCACTATTCACACCTGAACTCCTTCCAGCCAATCACAATCCACTATTCACACTGATCAGGGTGTATAATGTGTAATTGATATTGATGTATATATTTGCCTTCTTTCATTCTTATTTTCTCTGTTTTTCCC
>NC_139580.1:1554248-1566748 GCF_946808225.1 Silurus aristotelis
GCAGATACAGAAGAACATCAGCGTGGAAACCTTCATCACTCAGCATCAATGCATTTACACAGAAATCCTGATCAGAACAAAAGAGCATGGATCAATCATTTACCTGTGTGTGTGTGTGTGTGTGTGTGTGTGTGTGTGGTACAGGCAGTAGTGTTTGGTGCATATCTAATTGCCAGCGCATTCTTCAGCGTCTACAGCATGTGTGTGGACACACTGTTCCTCTGCTTCTGTAAGTACTCTCTCACACTGTTCCTCTACCTCACACTGTTCCTCTACCTCACACTGTTCATCTACCTTTCAATGTTCTTCTACCTCTCACTGTTCCTTCACCTCTCACTGTTCCCTGTACCTCTCACTGTTCCCTGTACCTCTCACTGTTCCTTTACCTCTCACTGTTCCCTGTACCTCGCACTGTTCCTCTACCTCACACTGTTCATCTAACTTTAATGTTCTTCTACCTCTCACTGTTCCTTTACCTCTCACTGTTCCCTGTACCTCTCACTGTTCCTTTACCTCTCACTGTTCCTTTACCTCTCACTGTTCCTTTACCTCTCACTGTTCCCTGTACCTCACACTGTTCCTCTACCTCACACTGTTCCTCTAACTTTCAATGTTCTTTTACCTCTCACTGTTCCTTTACCTCTCACTATTCCTCTACCTCACACTGTTCCTCTACCTCACACTGTTCATCTACCTTTCAATGTTCTTCTACCTCTCACTGTTCCTTCACCTCTCACTGTTCCCTGTACCTCTCACTGTTCCTTCACCTCTCACTGTTCCCTGTACCTCTCACTGTTCCCTGTACCTCTCACTGTTCCCTGTACCTCTCACTGTTCCTTTACCTCTCACTGTTCCCTGTACCTCACACGGTTCCTTTACCTCTCACTGTTCCCTGTACCCCTCACTGTTCCCTGTACCTCTCACTGTTCCTCTACCTCACACAGGTCATCTACCTTTAATATGTTCTTTTACCTCTCACTGTTCCCTGTACCTCACACTGTTCCTCTACCTCACACTGTTCCTCCTTAGTGGAAGATCTGGAGAGGAATGACGGCAGCGCCGAGAAGCCCTATTACATGTCCAAGAACCTGATGAAGATCCTGAACAAAAAAAACAAACAGCCCAAAAAATGAGTCTTCACGTCCTGCTCCACTTAAACCCAGTCACATGACCAGTGATCTTCTTTACCTGCTCTCACACACTGCACTTTAACCTCTTTTATGGTGTTTTTACTGCTTTTAGTGTCCAGGTTTCTGACTTACACCAGCGTCCAGCTCCACGTCTCCTCCAGGCCGAATTATTCTGAAATACGTGATTAGCACGTGTTAGCTTAGTTTTATAGATGTTTATCTACTATATTTTATAGAATTGTACAGAATTGTTTTAGAAACTGAAACTCCTAAAAAAAAATATAGATTCCAGAAACACTGATCCCAGACGTGACGCTTTCTACACGCTGACTAGACACGTGAGAGACGTGTAAAAGAGGCGTGTTTGGTGTCTTGCTTCTTTTCTGAATTTAACGTTAACCTTTGTTGCCATTAGCTGTGTGTGACCGATTAAACACACACACACACACACACACACACACACACACACACACACACACACACACATCCAAGTCAAGTGTGTCCTTCTTTCCTATGTTATCATTAGCATGTTTTCTGTTTAAAGCTAGGCTAGCATTAGCATGGACAGGTTTGCTATGTGGTTTATATTATTACCACGCACGCACACGCACGCACACGCACGCACACGCACGCACACACACACACACACACACACACACACATAACCAGCTTTAAATGTGTTTGTATAATTTATTTCAGTGAATGTTTGTATATGAATCATTAATCTGGATTAACAGAAGAAAACTACTCAACACTGTGAAGCTCTGGAGCAGTGAGGTGTGTGTGTGAGAGAGGTTTAATATTGGGATGAATGGTTTATATTTTATACAGAGTTATGTGTGTAAATGATTTATCTGTGTGTGTGTGTGTGTGTGTGAGACTCTACATGACTGTAATGTTTGCCTGATGCTCTGAGAGACACGTTCATCTTTATGTTCCTCAACTTTTAGTGCCAGAGGACAACATTTTTATTTTTAAACAAATAGACGTTTATACAGTGATGATGATGATGATGATGATGATGAGTGGAATTTATGCAGCTGTGGAGTAAAGTGTTTATTATAAACTCTGTCTCAGTGTGTGTGTGTGTGTGTGTGTGTGGCTCTTCCTTGTGCTCTAGAGTCGAGTCATTCTGGATCTCTTCAGTGCACACCGTTCCACAATCTTTATTCCAAACTGTTTAGAATCAATCAGTTGATATTTTTCTTGAACCTTTTAAACTTTTCCAGAGCCCTGTGTGTGTGTGTGTGTGTGTAACCATGCTCTAGAACACCTCATGCTGCTCTAGAATGGATGTTCTAAAAACGTGGTAATTATCTAATTCTACAGCCTTAAAGTTACATTTAATTCAGTTTTACCTTTAGAGCGTTTTAACAAATCAGAACACAGATATTGAGTGTGTCAGTGGTGACTGTGGTGAAGGAAGAAACCTTGAGAGGAACCAGATCAAAACTGATCCTCATCCTGAACACCAAATGCCCATTTATTTAAAGTTGCTCAGTAATCACATGGATCTGTTTGAATCTTCAAGTAAAACTCTTTCATTCTGGTCTTAGTCTAAATTCATTTACATAATACTGGTCTAGAACCTTCTACTTGATATTGGTTTTGATTGCTTTCATTTTACTCTTAAACCCTTTCTCTTTCTTTCTTTCTTTCTTTCTTTCTTTCTTTCTTTCTTTCTTTCTTTCTTTCTTTCTTTCTTTCTAGTTCTAAACGGTTCTGTTGAAATGTATCTGGTGTCTTCTCATCACCATTGTTCTGTTCTCCAGTTACTGAAGCTCCAATTTACTCCTCAAAACCTTGTGTATAATACTATTAAAAAAGCCCTTCAGGCCCTCCCCTTCTACTTCAGGAGTCCCTGCAAAAAATAATAAAGTAAAACATATATATATATATAAAAAAAGTAAAATAATAGATGGGAGACAAACAGATGATTAGATGAGAACAGATGAGACTAAATAATCAATATAATAAAACATACAACAGGAGAAAAAAACGGAAGAGAAAAGAGGGAAAAGTGAAAAAACAGCTAAATTATTAACTTAATTTATTAAGAAATAAAAATATACAGAATTTAATCAGTGGAAAAGAATTAATTAGAAATAAACCATGGGGAAAAGGAAGGAAGGGGAGAGAGAGAGAGAGAGAGAGAGAGAGAGAGAGAGAGAGAGAAAGAAAAAAACAACATCTACAGATAAACAGAAAAAAACTAAAATAACCAAATAAACGAGGTGAAAGACAGAACAGTGGAACAGAAGTGAATAAAGAGCAGAGACTGAAATAAAACAGAACCCAAAACAAAACAGAATTAAACAATCTGAAAACAAATCATTTATAAAAATGAACAGAATTTTATACACACTAGCACCAAAAGTTTGTGGACACAAACCGACACACTGGTATGTGCTTTTTGAACATCTCATTCTACATGTAGTCTTCATTCACTGCTATAATGAGCTCCACTCTTCTGAGAAGATGTTCCACTAGATTTATTCCTCTACCAGGGTGTTAGTAAAGGCAGGTAGTGATGTAGATGAGAAGATGAGGAGGTCTGAGGTGCAGTCAGTGTTCAGTATGGTTAGAGCTCTATAGCAGGAGAACTTCTACGACATACAGCCCATGGAAAGCAGATCTTCATGGAGTTGGCTTTTTATGCAAAGTACCCGAAGACGTCCTACACAACTTTGGGTAACAGTTTAGAGTTAAAAAAAAAAAAAAAAAAAAAAAAAAAAGTGGGTTAAACGTGTTTATAGAGAGCAAATAATAATAATAAAAATTGGAGCGGAGCAGAAGGAAACAGAACCAAACAGATCAGAGAAAACAGGAGGCGGGGTTTAGATCCGATAGGAAACATTTATTGACAGACGCTCCGTATAGGACCCCGCCCACATCCTGTAAGCTCCACCCACAACCCCAACACAGATTAAGTCTTTTATTCAGGCCAAAAAAGACGAGTAATACAACAGCAAGGTAAAGCGCAACACACACACACACACACACACACACACACACACACACACATCACCACCATCCTGATCTGAACCCCGCTTGGCCGAGTGTGCATGGCCATGTGCTGTTATCTTTACAAAATGGCAGACGGGGCATTAATAAAACACTTCTCCCCAGAATGCTAGTCAAAAAACACTGCTAGCATACAATCAAAGCGCTAGGTCGTCCTCAGAATCCTGAGCTAGCTAATGGAACATGTTTGGAGTGTTTGGTTCTGGACAACTCAAGAACATGGTTCTGAGGTTCTCCTAGTCCTGGTGCTCCACGCTCGCTCTCGGGATCGAGTCCACAGCAGTGTTACAGGGAAAAACCTTCCCTCCTGATTTCCTCCATGGTGATGTTCGAACTTACAGAAGAGTACAGGAACAGACACTGGAGCTCATCATGGGAAACACACACACACACACACACACACACACACACACACACACACACGTTAACACGTCACGTGTCAGACTCACTCCACCGAACAGCGTTTGTAATAAACTGGACACCGATGTTACACTCCGCCCCTCAAAACACGGATTCACGTGACGTTTGTTCTAATGTCGGCCATTGTGAGGCGCCGTCCCAAACCGCGACCCCAGAGAACTCGTGATGTTGATGTCGTATACGTGTGCAAAATTCCTAATGACGTGTTTCATATACCAACAGGGTTCATCAGAGCGTTTGTGGTAATGCACAGCGCTAATGTATTATATGATACGCTCACCGCTAGTTAGTCATTAAAATACCAGGCTGTGAGAGTGAAGTCACCCATCGAGCGCTCGCTCCCTATATGTGGAGAACACTGAGAAATGAAGGCAGCAGAGGAAACACTGCTTTGGCCTGATTAGCGTCGTCACACGTCAGAGGACTGACCACCATGACTCAAGACTCGCATACATGACTCGACAATGACGACCATCACTCACGTCCCTCGTTCAGACTCGCGTCCAGGACTCACAATCGGACCATCACTCACGCCCCTCGTTCAGACTCACGTCCAGGACTCACAATCAGACCATCACTCACGTCCCTCGTTCAGACTCACGTCCAGGACTCACAATCGGACCATCACTTACGTCCCTCGTTCAGACTCACGATCTGACCATCACTCATGTCCCTCGTTCAGACTCACGATCTGACCATCACTCACGTCCCTCGTTCAGACTCACGTCCAGGACTCACGATCTGACCATCACTCACATCCCTCGTTCAGACTCACGTCCAGGACTCACGACCTGACCATCACTCACGTCCCTCGTTCAGACTCACGTCCAGGACTCACAATCGGACCATCACTTACGTCCCTCGTTCAGACTCACGATCTGACCATCACTCATGTCCCTCGTTCAGACTCACGATCTGACCATCACTCACGTCCCTCGTTCAGACTCACGTCCAGGACTCACGATCTGACCATCACTCACATCCCTCGTTCAGACTCACGTCCAGGACTCACGACCTGACCATCACTCACGTCCCTCGTTCAGACTCACGATCTGACCATCACTCATGTCCCTCGTTCAGACTCACGATCTGACCATCACTCACGTCCCTCGTTCAGACTCACGTCCAGGACTCACAATCGGACCATCACTCACGCCCCTCGTTCAGACTCACGTCCAGGACTCACGATCTGACCATCACTCACGTCCCTCGTTCAGACTCACGTCCAGGACTCACAATCGGACCATCACTCACGTCCCTCGTTCAGACTCACGATCTGACCATCACTCACGTCCCTCGTTTAGACTCACGGTCTGACCATCACTCACGTCCCTCGTTCAGACTTACGTCCAGGACTCACGATCTGACCACCACTCACATCCCTCGTTTAGACTCACAATCGGACCATCACTCACGTCCCTCGTTCAGACTCACGTCCAGGACTCACAATCGGACCATCACTCACGCCCCTCGTTCAGACTCACGTCCAGGACTCACGATCTGACCATCACTCACGTCCCTCGTTCAGACTCACGTCCAGGACTCACAATCGGACCATCACTCACGTCCCTCGTTCAGACTCACGATCTGACCATCACTCACGTCCCTCGTTTAGACTCACGGTCTGACCATCACTCACGTCCCTCGTTCAGACTTACGTCCAGGACTCACGATCTGACCATCACTCACGCCCCTCGTTCAGATTAATGTCCAGGACTCACGATCTGACCATCACTCACGTCCCTCGTTCAGACTCACGTCCAGGATTTACGATCTGACCATCACTCACGCCCCTCGTTCAGACTCACGATCTGACCATCACTCACATCCCTCGTTCAGACTCACAATCGGACCATCACTCACGCCCCTCGTTCAGACTCACATCCAGGACTCACGATCTGCCCACCACTCACATCCCTCGTTTAGACTCACAATCGGACCATCACTCACGTCCCTCGTTCAGACTCACGTCCAGGACTCATTTCCAACTGAAGGCTTTTTTTTCTCATCAGTATCAGGAAGTGATGGCAGTGATGTTAAAGGCCAGTGACCACACACAGCTTCACTTTACAGCTGAAAGGTCGATGTGGTACGCTTCATGACTCTTCTGGTTTACACTCGTGGCTCCACGTACAAGTAAGTAACGCTTCAAAGTGCTCTTGATCTACCCGAACGGGACGCCACTGATTCACGGTAAGCCACTCCCCCAGAATTCACAGTTGCACACTGTGGCTGGCTACATCCTTTATTCGGCCCGATCCTAACAGCCTGCTCGAGAAACTGCTAATTGTTAGCTTTCCATATCACTGTGTGCCTGACTTTTTGGCGCAAAATTTCTTTTGCGTACGATGAGTTACTCTTCCTCTGACCTCTTCTAGTCTGAGAAAACCTTCTACATGGTTTTCAGAGAAACACAGACAATAGAAAAACGAGAGTAAACTGGAGGAGAAAATCCCAAACCAGCCACGGTGCAAGCTGTAATCGTACCTGGAAATGTTAGAGAGGAATTTAGCATTCGCCATTCAGGCACATCTGGATACTAATACGGTGTGGTGTTACGCTAAAAACACATGAAGAAAGCGGCAAGGCATGAAGGCTTCTCAGGTCCAAGCTCTTCCCTGATTATCCGAGCATGAACGCTTAGTGGTTGCGACGCTAGTTTTGCTAATCAGTAGCACCTCACAGATTCATCAAGCTGAAGACTCTGGATGGGGGGGCGTGGCTTACTTATGATGCATTTATCTAACACTAAAATGATCGTGGGAACCCCCTCGTTGTCATAGAAACCAGATACAAAGGGGATGGTAATACTCTTTCACACACTAATGCACTGAACACTAGTGTGTGTGTGTGTGTGTGTGTGTGTGTGTGTGTGTGTGTGTGTGTGTGTGTGTGTGTGTGTGCATGTGTAAGACGAGGGATTCTCTTTGGTATGAAGCAGATATGATACGGTGGGATAATGAATGTAGTGATGTGCACGTGTTTAATACTAATGCTCTCTCTGCATAATCCGTGTGTGTGTGTTGGTTTCAACATCATCTCTTCCTCCTAATTTTCATCCAGTTTCTCTCTCTCTCCCTCCCCCCCCCCCTCTCTCTCTCTCTCTCCCCCCCCCCTCTCTCTCTCTCTCCCCCTCCCCTACACACACACATTCACACACTCAGCATCCAGAAGAAGAAGAAGATAGCGAGGAAGAGGAAGAGCGAGTCCTGCCAGTTGTTGCCGTTGTTACCGTTCCCGTTGCCTTGGTGATCCGGGGCGTAGTGAGGATCTAAAAATTATTTCCAATTAAAAAAACAAAAACAAAAAGAATTTCAGACAGGCTGTGGAAGGAGTTTTCCAGAACAAGTGTTCTAAGACGTGATTGGTTGAGGATCACCTGGTCTGTGGAACGGGTCGTTGGTGTTGAATATTGTGGTGAAGAAGCCGAAAGGAAAAGCACCGATACCGAAAGACATGTGGAAGCCGGTATCACCGAAACCCTGAAACTAAACACACACAATATTACTACAATCAATTCCTTAAATCCCGCCTTCCTCAAGGGGACGATACTGACAATCTAACAGACTGTATCACTGACATCATCAACTCCTGTGTGGAGAATACTGTACCCACCAGGACTGTACAGTGTTTTCCCAAAAACAAACCAGGAAACAACCCTGAGATAAAGACTCTCCTTAAAAAGAAGAGGGTGTTTAAATCAGGAAACAAGAAAGAGCTGAAAACTGTCCAGAGAGAACTGAAGATCAGAGAAGGAAAAGCTTGCTAGAGGAGGAAGACGGAGGATCAGCTGCAGCAGAACAACGTCAGCGGTGTGTGGAAGGGGCTCAAAACCATCACTGGTCATAAGGAGCCCAGCTCTCAGGCTGAGGGTGAATGATCTGAATCTAGTCTTTAGAAGATTTGATCATATTGCTGTACATGTTTGACCTGAGCTTGAAGCTGGGGAAGGTGCCACGCTACTGACCAGTAGCACTGACCTCGCATCCAATGAAGATAGTGGAGAGGCTGGTGCTCACTAATCTCTGACCTCTGGTGAGCCAATCAATGGATCCACTTTAGTTTGCCTACCAACCTGGCATTGGAGTGTAAGACGCAGTTATCTTCCTCCTAAATCCAGATACTTCACACCTGGAAAAGGCTGAGAGCACTGTGAGAGTCATGCTTTTTTTTTTTTTTACTTCTCTAGTGCTTTTAACACCATCCAACCTGCGCTCCCGAGGGATAAGATGGTGTACATGGGAGTGAACCATCATCTGTCTGCCTGGATACTGGACTACCTCACAGACCGACCACAATATGTGAGGACTCGTGACTGTGAGTCTGACATGGTTGTCTGCAACACTGGAGCCCCAAACCAAAGAACTGGTGGTGGATTTCCATAGGCACAAACACACTTCATCATTACCATCAGTGAACATTCAGGGAAAGAACATTGTGAAAGTGAACTCTTACAAATACCTGGTGTTCATCTGAACATCAAACTGGACTGGACAGACAACACTGAGGCAATTTATAAGAAAGGGCAGAGCAGACTCTTTCTGCTGAGGAAACTAAGGTCTTTTGGAGTGCAGGGAGAGCTCTACTGAAGACCTTTTTTGACTCTGTGGTGGCCTCAGCCATCTTCTATGGTGTGGTCTGCTGGTGCAGCAGCATCTCTACTGCAGACAGGAAGAGACTGGACAAGCTGATCAGGAAGTTCAGCTCAGTCCTGGGGATTCCTCTGGACACTGTACAGGAGGTAGGAGAAGGAGGATGGGAGCTAAACTATCATCATTACTGGAGAACATCTCTCAGCCCCTGTATGAAACAGTTTCATCTCTGAGCAGCAGCGATACAGAAGATCTTTTCTCCCTGCTGCTATTAGACTTTACAATCAGAGCGGCTCAGTGAACCAGTCACCAAAATACACACTGTTACTGTTTAACTGTGTAATAATACCACCTGTGTGTAATATTACCTGTAATACGTGCGTAACTAATTACTAGTGGTCTCTCTTTTCCTTATTTGTGTTTATACATTGTGTTGTGTTTATACTGTATACTATAGTGTGTGTCTGTTCTTTCATATATTTGCATTTATTTTTTCTTTGCTGCTGTAACAGAGAAATAAAGGAATAAAGGTTTATCTTATCGTCCCCATTACCCCCTGTAGGGACGACTTACCCCTCTGCTCTCAGGCTCTGTTCTCTGTCCCTGAGGTCGAGGTGGAGTTTTTAATCTGGAACACACACACACACACACACACACACACACACACTTGATAAAGATGTGGTATGAAGTGAATGCGTGGCTACAGCGTATCGCTAGCTTCAGGTTTGCTTGTGCTGTATACGGGGACGGACGTACCTGGGGTCCTCCTGGCTGGTGCTGCCACGGCCGTACAGAGGAATGACTTTGTCTCTGCTGATTCCCGCTTTGCACACAGGACACTGCTGCCTGCTTGGCCTCGTCTCCAACCACTGCAGGAGGAAACCAGAGGTTGCAGCTAGAACCTTACTAGTGCCTGTAGAACTGTACCCAACTTACTACCACTGCGACTACTGTTTCTACTCTTAATCAGCTTCCTTATCTTTCACAAGTGGACTTATACGAGGTGGCATCAGAAAGTTTTGAGACTAGATTTGTAACACAAACAGCAGTCACAGGGAGCACCGACCTTTATAAGTCCTGTGTACATCGGGTGCGTTACCACAGCTGCTATTTTATCACGGACAGCAGGTTAGAACAAAGAGCAAACGTGAAATTCTGTGTGAAACTGGGAAAATCTGCCACAGTGATGTTTGACGTGAGGTACGTTTCACATATGGTGATGCTGCAACGAGTCGTTTGAGGTGTTTCAAGCAGCACGCGCACATCAAGAGCAGAAGAACATCACTGGAACACAACGAGAGATCAGGAAAAACTTTGATGCGCTTAACCCCTGAAAAAACTTTCAGCAACTCGTGCATGATGATCATCAGAGAACAATCGACATGATCTCACTTCCACATCCACCAAGAGATTTGGCTCCTGCATACTTCGCCCTCTTCCCAAGGATGAAGATGCAGCTCAAAGGTCGTCGTTTTGACACCACTACAGAGATCAAGCAGAAGGAGCTTGACACACATTGAAAGTAGACTCCAGGACACATTCCAGAAGAACACTGGGAGGTGCTGTATTACTGTGCAAGGCGACTATTTTGAAGGTGATAGTGTGGAAACGTAAATAAAGCACTTTCATGTAAACAGAGTGAGTCTCCAAACATTTTGATACCACCTCGTATTTGGTGAGATGCTCATTAGCCTTGCTAGCTCACGATCTCTCTTTTTTTCTTCAGGTCCATTTCATTCTAGCCATGTGAGGAAACCACATTACTGATAGGATAATGTTAATGCTAATTCACCTTTATTAGCATGGCTTAATGTAGGTGAAATTTTTCACTGTGCCATTACCAGGTCTACTTTTGCATTTATGGCTTTTAGCAGATGCCCGTATCCAGAACAACTAACAACCGAGGGTCCCAGCAGGGATTTTAACTTGAGACCTTCCGATCCAGAGTCCACTGCGCTACCACCTCCACCTCTCCGAATTTTACTTATCATGCTAGCAAATCTGTAACACCAGAAGAGGAGTTGACTTACCTGATGGAGACATGGCCAGCTGTGGAGACACAGAGGAACAGCAGGATTAATGACTGCAGTGTGAATTTACAAACAGGAGCACCGAATTTAAATTCAGGCAAATCAAGTCAGAACACCAGAACTCCAGCCTGACCTCTCTTAGCTTGAAGGCTCTCCAAATCTTTCTGGAAGTGGACAATTGTTCAATACTTTATAGACATAACTGAGAGGTATGTAGGTAGACAAAGGCAGATCAGGTGTCCTAACAGATCTTCTCCATGAAAGTATGCTGCTCAAGCATGGCCAAGTTTGTTTCTCATTTCAGGTTTAATTATCATGGCAGTCCACCAAAGTGATCAAGACTGTACATAACATGCCTTACATCTGACCCTCACTTTTCATCTGGCATCCTGAAGAGTCAGCAAAATGGCACCTTGATATCATTTCAGGAAGAGCATGACTAGGTTGTGGGTCAACGACTCCTGACTCATTGGGTGGGTCCTTGTAACTAGAGGTTGCCCGATTCATCGGTTTTGCCCCTTAATCAGGACTGATATTTGGGCTACTCATAGTCTGCTGTCCCCACAGATCTAATATCCAAGGGTGGTCCTTCTGGGAGCATTACACTTCACTAAAATGTAAACAAGGTACATATTTAAGAGGTTTGGTTCAGCTTACTGTCTGTATCGGTGTAAAAAGCTTGTGGGTCCATGGGGGTCTTTGAGTACAGTCACTGCACCTCCAAACTGTGACTCATAAATCTTATAAGGTCACCTGGCTAGTGGAGCAGCATCACTCATATCCACCCAAACAGACCCAGATGAACCCGGTGAGAAGTTAGAAATTCTCTAGGAGGAGCTGGAATCTGTAGCCAGGGATTGAGAAACCTTGACTGACCTTTAATCCTGCTGTCACAACAACCCCTGAGAGGGAACGCAAACGAAACTGAATGAATGATGAGCACCACTGGCAGGTTACACAATGGAAAGTACGAGGCATTAAACATGGAACAGTGTTTACTAAACGCAGTACGGCTGCAAGAGTCAATATTTACATCAGGGTTTTATTTCAAGGTCACAAGCTGAAAGTTCTTCCACAACTCTACCACATGTTCTTCAGCTAGGTTAAGAGCATTCTACAATAAGATCCATGTTGTTCTTGCTTCAAACAGCAAACTTCAGGTAGGAACTATTTTTCTTCCCAAAGATCGTGGAAGTGAAAGAACATCATTGTAGGACAGGAAAAAGCCTCACGACAAGTGTTTGGATTTGACGACTCTCTAGCGTATCATGGTGAAGCTCCAGCCTTCAGATATAAATGATAAA
>NC_139580.1:1574248-1699248 GCF_946808225.1 Silurus aristotelis
ATTTACTTTCCAGTCTGTTCATTGATAAAAATAAAGCATTTTTACTTTACAGCATTAAAAAAAAAATCTGCCTAAAACCTGTAAAGCTGCAAGTAACAAAAAACCCACACTTATAAACCCAATTACAGATAATTCTAAACCTTCTTCAGTCCACCCAATGTTCTCCTCCACATATTCTCATACTTTACACTTTTTACAATTCAGCTAGTAAAAAAAAAAAAGTTACATAAAAACAGAACGATAGCTAAAATGTGAGCAATGCTCAAGCTAAGTGCTGAGTCGGTTACTGTTATGAGTTGAGAGAAGGTTCTACAGTGAGAATGTGGATTTTCAGCTCATGATGGACCATGCCACACTTCTACTGATGGTTTGTCTTCTGACCGCTATGAGACGAGCGAAAACATGAAAGTGCTTTGAATCGATATTTACAGATCTTCAAAACCTCACAAACACATGCTGTATCTGCTGGCTGAAGAACTTCATGGTCTTCAGGTCTTTATGTTGCTGTAAAATAGAAGAAGAGAAACATGATCCACATGTCCTGATATAAGCCAGAAAAGCTGGTATGTATAAAATGAATGATTATGGAATTAGTGATGAAATAATTTCTCTGATTAAATAATGAATAGAATAATAATGAATCATTGATATGTTGAAGTTTTCTTCGAATGAAGATGTTTATTGTAGGTTTATGGAAGAAATCTTAGTGTCAGCACTTTATTACATTCAAAGTTAAAGCGGTAACTTTAAGTTGGACATTAAAGCATGGGGTTGTTACCTCAGTGGATGCCGTTTGCAACCCCATTCTTGTGTCCATCATCTAAAAATTCACACAGGAGACCACATGAGCAATGAAATAGACCATAGTTTCCATGTTGGAGTTTTAAAAATTGTAAACGTTTGGAAACCCCAAATACAATCGACATATTCCTGTGCCTGCTCCACAACCCTCAGCGCTTTACTCACACTGGCTAGTGAGATTGGGATGGACATTTAGCTGTCCAGGAAGTAAAAACTTCAGTGGTGCTGGTTTGAGAAATTAAATACAAACTAATACACCTTATTTTACACCTAATACAAACATTTTAAACTACTAGAAAGTACAAACACTAACGTCTTCAAGGAACTGTCCATTCAAATTTTACTAGCCAATAAGTGTAAAGCTCTATTAAGCTCACAAGATGTTTGTGCTGGAGATCACTGGCTTGTGAGGGCAAGTTTGCAGAGCGCTGCTACACCGCTGACTAAGATGGTCAACATGCAATTTCAGTAAAAAAGTGGTCAGGTATGTTCAGCAATTCATGTCTGGTGAAAAAACACTTAATCTAAACTTGATTCACAAGTAAAAGTAGCAAAAACACTACAACATAAAATCGCACTAAAAAATACCTATGGAGAGACGCCTATTGTCTAAATCCTATCAGAATATGAGACATCTTGATATCAGTCATTAGAAGTGTCAGTTCTCGTGTCTACTTCCTACATATCTGCTTCTACCTTTATAAACTTTAAACTCAATATACTTCAACACTTACTTATAGGAGCTGGGATATATGAAATCTTTCCATTAGCAACTTCCAGGTTACTCCTCTCACCATTACTGCAAGCTGAAGAGATTAAAAAGCAAGAGTTATGGCAAAGATATATCTCAAAAGAGATATGATAAGAGTGATTAATTCCACGTGAGATTGTCCAGTTTAATAGCAGCTGAAGTATATAAAAAGGAAATATTGTGTCTAGTTACCATAAAAATTTACCTCTACATTATATAAAGGAATAAATTGTAGCTATACCGTGGACTGTATACTTTAATTCTCGATTCTGATTAGCTGAAATGAAGCTTTGAACACACAGGTATATATTATGGTCAGTTTAGTTAGAAAACTTCTTCTTTTGGCCAGTTCCAGTTCCACATCTACCCAGTTGTGAAGCGCCACAAACTTCCTATTGTCTCTGCCAGTGGGTGGAACTACTGGTCATCACAGAAACCAAAGGTATTGCCACTGTAGCAGAGTTTGTGAACCTGCTAATGAAAGTGTTTGGGAAGGATGAGTTTAAGCCCAAGATAAAAAGAGCCATAGAGGGCTTGTCCATCAGACTGGAATGATATTTTTTCATTAATGAGTAGAAGAGATCTGGATACAATGAGAAAATAACATCTCCAGCAAAGTTTCAGTCTGAGCTCCCTCTAGAGGCTGACCTGGCAGTCTGTGACAAAGAGCTCAAAGACCAATGAGACAGCCTCCTAAGCCACACTCCTGCAAGATGGTAGATGGTAGATGGCCTCCCACAACCTGTTCATGTTTTTAAGAGGCCTGAGACAAAGGGCTGTGCTTTCTGAGACTCCCTTTCTGTCCCCCAAACCTTATTTGCAACAGAGTCCTAAAAAGCTGCCTCCAATGCCATTATCCTACCCCTTATATCAGTGCTCCTGTCACAGCCCTGCCACCTGACCCTGCCCTGCTGGTCACAGCTCCACAAAATATACAATGCTTGTCTCTGGACCTAAGATTTCATTTGGACATTTTTTTTCCCAACAGGGAGTGGATCAGTTGTAGGTCCTACAGAAACAGTAAGTTTGATTATAGGGGGTGTACTGTTTTTGATGAAAGATGACTGAGACCACGTTTCCCCACTTTGTAGCATCAAGTCTTCAGTCCATATACATCTGGTACCTGAGAAGACCAGTTGCTGAAGTTTTGGGAGAGGATTGTTGTCCCATATGTGTCTGATACAGGATTCTATCTGCGCAACACTTATGGGTGAAGCATTGTCTTGCTCAAATATACAAGGCCTTCCCTGAAAATGACATTGTCTGGATGGAAACATTATTTGCTCTAAAACCCGTATAAAGTTTCCAGCATTGATGAAGCCGTTCCAAATGTACCAGCTGCCCCTTCCACAGGCACTAATGCACCACCATACCATCAGAGATGTGGCTTTTTTTTAACTGAGTGCTGATAACAAGCCAAATTGTCCCTCTCCTCTTTAGTCTGGAGGACATGGTGCTCATGGTTACCAAAATAGGAATTGCAACTTTGATTCATCTGACCACAGACAACCACAGAAAGGGTTTATGAGATTTCTAAATCAGAATCAACTTTATTACCAAGAATGTTTACACACAAGGAATTTGATTTGGCAACAGGTAGCTCCAGCGCGGTAGAAAGTACAGACATAGTGCATAATATGTTCGAGAAAGTGCAAATCATTGTATTCTGTTTTTTATACATTTCACATAGTGTCCCAACTTTTTTGGAATCGGGGTTGTACATCCCCATTCATTGAAACCATGGCTTGTTATAGACTGCAACTCAGCAATTCTTTTAGTTATCAAATACACAGTGCAAGAGTCAGTATGCAAAGTAAACAAGCCTTTATTTTTCATTCACTTCACTGGTGTCCTTCTGGAGCTTTTTATTTGTGTCACCGGACACTGAAACTGCACAGACTAATGATCAGCTACTGGTGTGCTTCTTAACGTTTGTTTCTCCCAGCTTTTCAGTCCACTTGCAAACCAGTGGTCATCCACGAGAAGGCACTTTTCCATGTAGGGGTAGATGCACTTGCTGCCACATACCCCACCACACGTCTCAGGCTAGGGAAATGTCCAGCCTATGCTGACTTCCCCCTGCAATTGTGAGAGGTAAAAGATGGGGGTCGTGTTCCTGGATACTGAGAAGCAATCACTGCTGCACTCCATGATGAGCTGGTCCAGCTCACATCCACAGAGAAGACTCCCTGGCATTATACAGCTTTTCCATCCCGGGATTTTGGCACTATTTTTGGCACCTTTCTGGCTCGGGGTGGAAGAAAGAAGAGACAGGTGATGGTTCACCAAGCATAGCTTCCTTTATTTTGCATTTACTCTCACCGCGTTGCTTTCTTTCCCTTTAATCCTGATAGGGCATACACACTCAAAGTCCAGAACGTCTTCTCTCTCCGAACGTTAGCCGGTTCCCCATACATTTTTCCACATACACACTGTCAGCTCTACCTGGTCTCTAGAGGTTCTAGTCTCTTTTAAGTGGTGTCACTGGACACTGAAACAGAGCACATTGACTCAAGAACAACTCTGGGCTTCACTTCACATCCTGATCTGGTAACATAACTGTCTCTTTCTGCATTGAGCAATCCAGTGGCATTGTGTGCAGTGATAGGCTGTGCTTTATCGTGCAAAAGTAATGACAATTTCTTTGGAAAATGGCTTGATGACTACCGCAGGCTTCCAGCTCACGGACTCCTGAATTTACACTGAAAAATCTTGCCAGGTACATGTAGGATGTTGAAACTGTACTTCATCATTCTTTGCAGTCTCTGTAGCACTGCAGATAATGGCTTTCTGATGTTCCCTTCCAAAAGTTTTATGATCGAATAGTCATGCTCTTTCTCGACGTTAACTGGGGACCCAGTGGAATGCCAGTGGAATGCCTATTCTGACACTGGCCCTATTTCACCGAACAGGAAGCAGGTTGAGGCCACAGTGGTTGCTGCACTCCACGATGAGCTGGTACAGCTCCCTCCATGGCACAGACTCCTTGGTGTTATACCTCTCTTTTATCCCAGGTTTCAGCACCATTTTAGCACGTTGCCAGCTCAGGGTTAACTTCATGTCTGATCTGATAACATATGTTTATCTGTCTGCTTCGAGTGATCCATTGTGTGTCGAGTGCTTGAAGATATTCTGGACTCAGCAGTGATAGGATGTGCTTTATCCTGTAAAAGGTGATGACGATTCCTATGGAAAGCTTCTGCACTGCACATATGGTAGGACCTGAAAGTGTCAGTGGGCTTGATGACTATGACAGGCAGATAAAATGGCTTTCTAATGATCGCTACCAAAGTTTTATGATCGGATGGTCCATCTCTCTTTAGTCCTCAGGGGATCGCCCCATGGACATCTTTTTTCTCTATTGGCGTTAACTGGGGACACACACACACTCGTGGTTCTGCACGCCTTCTCTTTAGAAGAGTCCCATACACTTTTCCACATGCACGGCTCTACCTTGTGGTCTCCCTCCCCCAAGTGAGGGAAGAGTCAACAAAGAAGGAGTGGGAGATTGAGAGAAAGAGGGGGAGGAGTTGCCTGTCTCTGGGTACACCGCCAACTGGACTTCAATGGAGCTGCTGGTGGAGTGCTCATCCTGATGCTGGCCCTATCTCGTCAAACAGAATGCAGGTGGAAGCCACAATGGTTGCTTCACTTCATGATAAGCTGGTGCAGCTCCCTCGACAGCGCCCTCAGTGATGTTACACCTCTCTTCCATCCTGGGTTTTGGCACTATTTTAACACCTTTCTTGCAAAAATTGGATGCAGGCTTAAAAATTATCGTAGTAAGTTTTAGGCAAACTTAGCTTTGTCCTCAGTGACATTTCATGTGTTATAGAGTATTATAAATAACCCAGCCATTAGGGGGGCACAAGCCAGTGTACTCTTAGTGCCGGTCCCAAGCCCGGGTAAATGGGGAGGGTTGCGTTAGGAAGGGCATCCAGCGTAAAACATGTGCCAAATCAAATATGCGGATCACAAATGAGAATTTCATACCGGATCGGTCGAGGCCCGGGTTAACAACGACCGCCACAGGTATCGTTAGCCGACAGGGTACCGGTGGAAAATGGGCTACTGTTGGCCGAAGGAGGAGAAGGAGAGGAGGAAGACGTCTACAGAGACGGCAGGAAAAGGAGCAGTGTAGGAGAGTAGAGGTTCGGGTTGGTACTTTAAATGTTAGTACTATGACGGGTAAAGGGAGAGAGATAGCTGATATGATGGAGAGGAGAAAGGTAGATGTGTTGTGTGTTCAGGAGACCAAGTGGAAAGGGAGTAAGGCCAGGAACATTGGAGGTGGGTTTAAACTGTTTTATTATGGTGTGGATGGGAAGAGAAATGGTGTAGGGGTGATTCTGAAGGAAGCGTACAGTAAGAGTGTAGTGGAGGTGAATAGAGTTTCTGATAGGGTGATGATCGTGAAGGTGGAAGTTGAAGGGATGATGATAAATGTCATCAGTGCCTATGCTCCACAAGTTGGCTGTGAGATGGAGGAGAAAGAAAGATTCTGGAGTGAATTAGATGAAGTGGTAGATGGTGTACCTAGGAAAGAACGATTGGTGATTGGGGCAGACTTTAATGGGCATGTAGGTGAAGGGAACAGAGGTGATGAGGAGGTGATGGGTAGGTATGGTTTTAAGGAGAGGAATGTGGAAGGGCAGATGGTGGTAGATTTTGCTAAAAGGATGGAAATGGCAGTGGTGAACACGTATTTTAAGAAGAAGGAGTATCATAGGGTGACGTATAAGAGTGGAGGAAGGTGCACACAGGTGGATTATCTTCTGTGTAGGAGATGCAACCTGAAGGAGATTGGAGACTGTAAGGTGTTGGCGGGGGACAGTGTAGCTAGACAGCATTGGAGGCGAAGAAGAAGAGGAGGAAAGTAAGGTTTGAAAGAAGAATAAGATGGTGGAAACTGAAGGAGGAAGAGTGTAGTGTGAGGTTCAGGGAAGAGGTCAGACAGGGGCTTGGTGGTGGTGAAGAGGTGCTGGATGATTGGGCAACTACTGCAGGAGTGATGAGGGAGGCAGCTAGAAAAGTACTTGGTGTAACATCTGGAAATAGAAAGCAAGACAAGGAGACGTGGTGGTGGAATGAGGAAGTGCAGGAGAGCATAAGGAGAAAGAGGTTGGCAAAACAGAAGTGGGATCGACAGAGTGATGAGAAGAGTAGGCAGGAGTACAAGGAGATGCGGCAGCAGGTTAAAAGGGATGTGGCGAAAGCCAAGGAAAAGGCATATGAGGAACTGTATAAGAGGTTGGACACTAAGGAAGGAGAAAAGGATTTATACCGATTGGCCAAGCAGAGGGACCGAGCTGGGAAGGATGTACTGCAAGTTAGAGCAATAAAGGATGGAGAGGGAAATGTGTTGACTAGTGAGGAGAGTGTGTTGAGAAGATGGAGGGAGTATTTTGAGCAGCTGATGAATGAGGAAAATCAGAGAGAGAGAAGGTTGGAGGATGTGGAGTTGGTGAAGCAGGATGTAGATAGGATTAGTAAGGAGGAAGTGAGAGCAGCGATTAAGAGGATGAAGAGTGGAAAGTCGGTTGGACCAGATGACATACCGGTAGAAGCGTGGAGATGTTTAGGAGAGATGCAGTGGAGTTTTTAACCAGATTGTTTAACAGGATTCTGGAAGGTAAGAAGATGCCTGAGGAATGGAGAAGGAGTGTGCTGGTACCGATCTTTAAGCATAAGGGAGATGTGCAGACCTGCAGTAACTACAGGGGAATTAAGTTGATCAGTCACACCATGAAGTTATGGGAAAGAGTAGTGGAAGCCAGGCTGAGAGAAGAGGTGACCATCTGTGAGCAGCAGTATGGTTTCATGCCGAGGAAGAGCACCACAGATGCCTTATTTGCTTTGAGGATGTTGATGGAGAAGTATAGAGAAGGACAGAAGGAGCTGCATTGTGTATTTGTGGATTTAGAGAAAGCGTACGACAGGGTGGAGAGAGGAGTTGTGGTATTGTATGAGGAAGTCTGGTGTGTCAGAGAAGTATGTGAGGGTGGTGCAGGACATGTATGAGGATAGTGTGACGGCAGTAAAGTGTGCAGTAGGTACGACAGACTGGTTCAGGGTGAAGGTTGGACTGCATCAAGGATCGGCCCTGAGCCCTTTCCTGTTTGCAGTGGTGATGGACAGGTTGACGGACGAGGTCAGACAGGAGTATCCCTGGACTATGATGTTTGCAGATGATATTGTGATTTGTGGTGAGAGTAGAGAGCAGGTTGAGAAGAGCCTGGAGAGGTGGAGATATGCGCTGGAGAGAAGGGGAATGAAAGTCAGTAGGAGTAAGACAGAGTACATGTGTGTGAATGAGAGGGAGGGCAGTGGAGTGATGCGGTTGCAGGGAGAAGAGGTGGAGAAGGTGGAGGACTTCAGGTACCTGGGGTCAACAGTGCAAAGTAATGGAGAGTGTGTTAGGGAAGTAAAGAAAAGAGTGCAGGCAGGGTGGAGTGGGTGGAGAAGAGTGACAGGAGTGATTTGTGATAGAAGAGTATCTGCAAGAATGAAAGGGAAAGTTTATAGGACTGTGGTGAGACCTGCGATGTTGTATGGATTAGAGACAGTGGCATTGAGTAAAAAACAGGAGGTGGAGCTGGAGGTAGCAGAGCTGAAGATGTTGAGGTTTTCGTTGGGAGTGACGAGGATGGACAAGATTAGAAATGAGTTTATTAGAGGGACAGCACATGTAGGATGTTTTGGTGACGTGAGGGAGGCGAGATTGAGATGGTTTGGACATGTGCAGAGGAGGGACATGAATTATATTGGTAGAAAAATGCTGAAGATGGAGCCACCAGGTAGGAGGAAAAGAGGAAGGCCAAGGAGGAGGTTCATGGATGTGGTGAGGGAAGACATGCAGGTAGTTGGTGTAAAAGAGGCAGATATAGAGGACAGGGTGGTATGGAGACGGATGATCCGCTGTGGCGACCCCTAATGGGAGCAGCCGAAAGAAGAAGAAGAAGAAGATAGAGTATTATAAATCTCTATTTAAACAGCCTGAATATTACAGTGTTTGGAATATCTCCCCATGAGCTTTGGCATGCAGTACTATAGGGCACTTCCAGGTTTTTGTGTTTATGTAGTCATCAGTGTTTTTGCTTAAAATCATGTCCTGTTTCCACCCCTGTCTTACCACCTTCAACAGCTCAGTGCTTAAGGCGTTGGACTTGAACGGTCATAAGTTGCCCAGCTGCCACCACTGGGCCCGTTAGCAAGTCCTTTAAACTCAATTGCTCAGTTGTAAGCTGCTCTGGATAAGGGTGTCTGCTAAATGCCATAAATGTCAATGTTGTTTTGTTTTTCTCGGTTTGCCCAATTCACATGGATTTGGTCAGTTCTGCACTGCAAATATCAATAACAGCTTCACATTTAGCGCATTTTGGCAGACGCCCCTATCCAGAGTGACTTTCAATTACTTCATTATTACAACTTAGAAAATGAAGGTTAGAGGCCTTGCCTAAGGACCCAGCAGTTGCAGCTTGATGGAGCTGTAATTGGAACTCATGACCTTCCACACAAAAATCCAAAATCTTAACCATTTCTTTTACTTGCCAATGCTTATATGTGTTATAAGGTGATAAGCCACAATTAAGTGTGAGGTGTCACACCTTTTTATTGCTCATGGCATCTTGTGCACCGACATCCTCACCCAGCCCTACATTATCAATTAATTAAATAATTATCTGTGATTGTTTTGGTCTACTCACCCAAATATCCGTTTTTCCACAAGAAAAAGAGGACGACTGCAGCTACAACCAGCACAAACAAAACTCCAACCATTGCGCCGACAATTCCACTTGAACGTGTCTCACAGGCTGGGCAGTTTTCTAAAACATCTTGTAAAAATAAGAAGAATAAAGAACATAACTGAATAAACCTATTACATTCTAAAATAACATTTTCTATGAACACGGTTCAGTAATGATTTTCCACGTACTCCCATCGATTCTTATGACTGTCTGAAGCATGTTGTGAGTGACTTGACATTTGTACTGGGTTCGATCTTCAGGATTGATGTCCACACTCTTCCTCAGCTGGTAGGTGCCGTCACCATTGGGTGTGACCCCTGAAGATGTTAGCAGATGTTCAGGTAGAGAAGTTCTGTACTTAATCACTTGCATCTGTACATCTGGAGGGTAAAAACCGGTGGCCATGCAGGTAAGGGTCAGCTTGCTGGAGTCTTTTACTGATTTCTTCACAAACATGTACACTTTTGGTTTAGCTGAAAAAACAAAGAAATAATTTAGAATCTTTTTTTTTGTTTTTTTATGTAAACCATGAACTGAAGTGATTCCAGCAAAAATCCTTTTAATACTTACAAAATCTTTGCAACTCTTCTTGTCCATATTCCATGAACTTGCTGAGCCAGTCCACACACTCTTTCTCCAGGTAGCCCTTGGTGTACTGGTTGAGGATGGGAACTTCATCCCATTTCCTTTTGGTCGGTTCAGCAGCCTGGACTAGAGCGATCCATCTGGAGTTTGTCTCATCGAAGGAGAGGAACTCAGAACCATCGTAGCTGTACTCATCAATTCCGTCCAGAAATTTTAACTTCCCGTTTGCATTTTTATCAATCTCGCACCCATGTCTCCACTGCAGAACATGAAGATCTGAAACAGAAACAGTGCAGTGTAGACAATGATTCTGTTTCACCAAACAAATATTTTTGCAGATCACTAGAATTATTCACTAACCAGTCTTGTTGTGTCTCATGCGCTCCATCAGGATCTCCAGGTTCACCTTAAACCACTGCTCTTTGCTCTTGCGGGACTGAGTTCCTTTTTCCCAGTAATCCTGTGGCATCTTCTCTTTCATCCAGAACTGTTTAGGAACCTTAACCTGAGTCTCGCTGCTGTAGTAGTCGAGTTCTCGGTCATCCAGCATTCCCAGTGCGGTGAACTCATAGATTCCAGGAAGATTGAGGGGTTGAGAAAGAGCCGTGTAGGTGTAAAACAGAGTGTGGTTAACTGGTGGAGAAAACCCAGAAGATTATTTTACTAACTTTCACTTTTGTTTAAAATGAAATCCAGTTCCAAAGTTC
Organism: Silurus aristotelis; assembly: GCF_946808225.1. Classification (NCBI taxonomy): domain Eukaryota; kingdom Metazoa; phylum Chordata; class Actinopteri; order Siluriformes; family Siluridae; genus Silurus; species Silurus aristotelis. The sequence continues at coordinate 1,584,841 of NC_139580.1, forward strand.
ACACTCGCATAGTTTGTTTTGTTTAATTTTTCACATTGTACATGCAACTTTACCACAACACAAGCAGAACGATTGATCAGCCGGCGGAATAATTAGGCCCATTTTTAATCAAATAATGCCCCCCACAGTAAGGCCACATGACACTGCAGGTGTATTTGTATTTCCTGTAGAACATTTTTTTTTTTTTTTTTTTTTTTATTGTGTGTGTGTGGGAAAGTATGAGTGTGGTGTGTTGTTGTGCCTGATGGACCCACATGACAACACACCACACTCATACTTTCCCCCACGCACACACACACACACACACACACACACACACACACACACACACACACACACACACACACAATAAAAAAAAAATATATATATATATATTTATAGAAGGCCGCATGGTGTAGGAGGAAAAGATGGTGTATATGAACGCATATGAATGCATTAAAAGTTAAAAGTCACTTCTGACGTGTAAACATGATTATTTAAAGTGAAAGAAATACTGTGTGTGTGTTAACCATAATTTTCCACAGTGTAGAGGATGTTTACTCTAATGTTTTTATTTCAAAATGTCTTATTCTTAAAATTAGAATTATTCCCCCCTTTATGTATATATTATATTTAATATATATATATATATATATATATATATATATATATATATATATATATATATATATATAATAATCTTGGACATTCTGCACTATTTCTATTCAATGTGAGTGAAAAGTGTTAAAGGAGTGAAAAACTTCAGTCACAGGTGTTAAAGATAAATGTATAATGACATAATTATGGTAATTACATTCAATATAAATTACATTTAAAAATAAATTATAATCAACAAGCTAATTATTAATAATACAATACTGATCTATTTAAACAATATTAATAATAATATATTTAGGAAAAGGCAGAATAGAATGAGATGTAAATAGAAATGAAATAAACACATGATGGTGAAAGAGGAGGGAGATGGTTAATGGACCGTTAGATTTCAGACCGGAAGTCACAGAAACATCAACATTAAATCAAACACAGATCCAAAAATCCAACCAAATACCTGCGGGTTAAGTCCAGGCCTAGTTTTACTACCATATCATACCATTAGTGTGAACTTCCGGTCAGAAATCATGCGATTATAAACTACTTTCGGTTTGATAAAGGAAGAACTCACCTCCCAGAACAGGCGCGAGGACCAGTGTCATAAACACACACACTCCAACCTGCACCTTCATCATCATCTTCAGATCCATCATCAGCTTCTCCAGCTCCTTCTCTGCTCAATTCAATCGGATAAATTCCGAGAGAATCGAGTAACAGAAGAGTTTTATAATCGGAGATGAGGAGATGTTCGGTACAAACCGCGTGGATTATGGCGGCAAGAGGAACTTCTCCACCCTGAGACTGACTTTCAACTGTCAATGCGCATGCGCATGCGCGCTCTGCATTCAAACCGTCACTGCAGGTTTCAACTTTGGACAAGTGAACATCATCATCATCATCATCATCATCCACACCTTCTTCTTCTTCTTCTTCTTCTTCTTCTTCTTCTTCTTCTTCTTCTTATCTTGAGGTGTTAGTCCAGATAATCTGATCTTTAGATCTCCTCTGATCTTTAGATCTCCTCTGATCTTTAGATCTCCTCTGATTTTTAGATCTCCTCTGATCTTTAGATCTCCTCTGATCTTTAGATCTCCTCTGGTCTGATATGTGGCATTTTCGTATCAGCTGCTTGTCCAATAGGAAATAAAAACATGGTCGTCACAAGTTTCCGGGTAGATGTTGAGTTGAGCAGGTTTGAGCTGCAGGAACATGAGCACAGGGTGTGTAGACATCAGAGAGGGTTCACTTTAGAGGAACTGTACGAGTCTGATTATCACAAAACAGACATAAATAAATACACTTAAAAATAAAACTAACACTAACAAACAAATAAACACATTCATAAAAAATGAGCTCAAATTAACTCAAAAAGAATTTAAATAGAATTTTTTTTTACTTTTTTTAATTAAGATTTTTTAATAGCTTAAAACAGTTTAAAAAAGAGGAAAATAAAAAACAAGTATAAGTTTGGAATAATTCTTGTTTCAGGTAAAAACGCTGTTAGTATAAACCTAAAGAGTCACAAACACACCACCGGATTGATGATGTGAAAATTATATTTATTATGGAGAAAATGACTTTATGTAAATAACCATAAAAACATTTGTTGCCTTTTAGTTTATATTAATTGAGTTTATGACATATTTGTGTTACAGAAGCCATGTTTTCGGTTTAGTTTTAGAGATTGTGTCTACACCCCATTTCTTTAGTAAATAGTTTTCCCTTCACTTGCACCAGGAGACCCAAACATGTTCCAGCATGATGAAACCCCTGTGCCCAAAGCCAGCTCCATGAAGATCTGCATACATTGAGTTGCAGTGAAAGATCTCCTGCTTTAGAGCTCCAACCCCATTAAACACATTTGAGATGAATGTGAACGCTGACTGCACTCCAGACCTCCTCACCTTCTCATCCACATCACTACCTGACTTTACTAACACACATGTAGCTGAATAAATCTCCACAATCACTTATATTCACACCAGTGTACAGAAATAAACAAACACTGATTAACTCCACAATACATATCTTCTAAAGCTAAAGATCTTACCAAGCAGAATCATACTGATCCCATGACATCACTCAGCTAAAGAATTTCCTCAGTCATCACATGGAACATGATGAAGGCCATATTCAGCAAGTGGAGAAAATGGAGCACCAGATTGACATCAATAAGCACAACAGTGTTCCTCCAAAACCGACCAAAGGACAAGAAGAAAAGCTAGAAAGGAGCGTGCTGAGGGACCTACAACACGCTCCTGATATAGTTTAATAAGACCAAGGTAAAAGTCAAGTCAAGTCAAGTTTACTTGTATAGCGCTTTTCACAACAGACATTGTCTCAAATCAGAGGTGGGAAGTAACGGAGTATAAATACGTTGTTATTGTACTTCAGTAGATTTTTCTGGTATCAGTTTTTTACTCCACTATTTATTTTTACTTTTACTTTTACTTTTACTCATTACATTTTTACACAAATATCTGTACTTTTTACTTCTTACATTTTCAAAACCGGCTCTTACTTTAGTTTTAATTCATTAATTTGGTGAAATATCACATTTTTCTTTTCACTGCGCGCTGATTTCAGCCGAACAACCGATTTCCTGTTACTGCGCGTCTTTTTCACTCCGCTGGTGTATAAAGTCCTGACCCTCACTCTTTACGAAGATAAGAATCAGCAGGCAGGAGGCAGTAAGAAGTTTGGGGTTAATGTGGATGAGACAGAGGGAGTCAGTGATGAGAACATGACTGAGAACAGACACATTCATGATCATCATCATCTTTTCTTTTGTAAACAATATATATATATATGTATACCTAAATGATTGTGTAAATAAATAAAAACCGCAAAAATGCATTTAGAAACAGTCCCCCCCCCCTCACAGTGGTTTGACCCACTGCCTGCTTTCCCAGTTCATCTCACCTACACTACTCTACACACACGAGTCAGGTGTGCGTTCATCTCACCTACTCTACACACACGAGTCAGGTGTGCGTTCATCTCACCTACTCTACACACACGAGTCAGGTGTGCGTTCATCTCACCTACTCTACACACACGAGTCAGGTGTGTGTTCATCTCACCTTCTCTACACACACGAGTCAGGTGTGTGTTCATCTCACCTACTCTACACACACGAGTCAGGTGTGCGTTCATCTCACCTACACTACTCTACACACACGAGTCAGGTGTGCGTTCATCTCACCTACTCTACACACACGAGTCAGGTGTGTGTTCATCTCACCTACTCTACACACACGAGTCAGGTGTGCGTTCATCTCATCTACTCTACACACACGAGTCAGGTGTGCGTTCATCTCACCTACTCTACACACACGAGTCAGGTGTGTGTTCATCTCACCTACTCTACACACACGAGTCAGGTGTGCGTTCATCTCATCTACTCTACACACACGAGTCAGGTGTGCGTTCATCTCACCTTCTCTACACACACGAGTCAGGTGTGTGTTCATCTCATCTACTCTACACACACACACACACGAGTCAGGTGTGCGTTCATCTCACCTTCTCTACACACACGAGTCAGGTGTATGTTCATCTCACCTACTCTACACACACGAGTCAGGTGTGCGTTCATCTCATCTACTCTACACACACGAGTCAGGTGTGCGTTCATCTCACCTGCTCTACACACACGAGTCAGGTGTGCGTTCATCTCACCTACTCTACACACACGAGTCAGGTGTGCGTTCATCTCACCTTCTCTACACACACGAGTCAGGTGTGTGTTCATCTCACCTTCTCTACACACACGAGTCAGGTGTGCGTTCATCTCACCTACTCTACACACACGAGTCAGGTGTGCGTTCATCTCACCTTCTCTACACACACGAGTCAGGTGTGCGTTCATCTCACCTTCTCTACACACACGAGTCAGGTGTGTGTTCATCTCACCTTCTCTACACACACGAGTCAGGTGTATGTTCATCTCACCTACTCTACACACACGAGTCAGGTGTGCGTTCATGTCATCTACTCTACACACACGAGTCAGGTGTGCGTTCATCTCATCTACTCTACACACACGAGTCTGGTGTGTGTTCATCTCACCTTCTCTACACACACGAGTCAGGTGTGTGTTCATCTCACCTTCTCTACACACACGAGTCAGGTGTGCGTTCATCTCACCTTCTCTACACACACGAGTCTGGTGTGTGTTCATCTCACCTTCTCTACACACACGAGTCAGGTGTGCGTTCATCTCACCTACTCTACACACACGAGTCAGGTGTGCGTTCATCTCACCTTCTCTACACACACGAGTCAGGTGTGCGTTCATCTCACCTACTCTACACACACACGAGTCAGGTGTGCGTTCATCTCACCTACTCTACACACTCACGAGTCAGGTGTGCGTTCATCTCACCTACTCTACACACACGAGTCAGGTGTGTGTTCATCTCACCTACTCTACACACACGAGTCAGGTGTGTGTTCATCTCACCTACTCTACACACACGAGTCAGGTGTGTGTTCATCTCACCTACTCCACACACACGAGTCAGGTGTGTGTTCATCTCACCTACTCTACACACACGAGTCAGGTGTGCTTTCATCTCACCTGCTCTACACACACGAGTCAGGTGTGTGTTCATCTCACCTACTCTACACACACGAGTCAGGTGTGTGTTCATCTCACCTACTCCACACACACGAGTCAGGTGTGTGTTCATCTCACCTACTCTACACACACGAGTCAGGTGTGCTTTCATCTCACCTGCTCTACACACACGAGTCAGGTGTGCGTTCATCTCACCTGCTCTACACACACGAGTCAGGTGTGCGTTCATCTCACCCTCTCTACACACACGAGTCAGGTGTGCGTTCATCTCACCTGCTCTACACACACGAGTCAGGTGTGCGTTCATCTCACCCTCTCTACACACACGAGTCAGGTGTGTGTTCATCTCACCTTCTCTACACACACGAGTCAGGTGTGCGTTCATCTCATCTACTCTACACACACGAGTCAGGTGTGCGTTCATCTCACCTTCTCTACACACACGAGTCAGGTGTGCGTTCATCTCACCTACTCTACACACACACACACACACGAGTCAGGTGTGTGTTCATCTCACCTACTCTACACACACGAGTCAGGTGTGCGTTCATCTCACCTACTCTACACACACGAGTCTGGTGTGCGTTCATCTCACCTTCTCTACACACACGAGTCAGGTGTGCGTTCATCTCACCTACTCTACACACACGAGTCAGGTGTGCGTTCATCTCACCTTCTCTACACACACGAGTCAGGTGTGCGTTCATCTCACCTACTCTACACACACACGAGTCAGGTGTGCGTTCATCTCACCTACTCTACACACACGAGTCAGGTGTGCGTTCATCTCACCTACTCTACACACACGAGTCAGGTGTGCGTTCATCTCACCTACTCTACACACACGAGTCAGGTGTGCGTTCATCTCATCTACTCTACACACACGAGTCAGGTGTGTGTTCATCTCACCTACTATACACACACGAGTCAGGTGTGCGTTCATCTCATCTACTCTACACACACGAGTCAGGTGTGTGTTCATCTCACCTACTATACACACACGAGTCAGGTGTGCGTTCATCTCACCTACTCTACACACACACACACACGAGTCAGGTGTGCGTTCATCTCACCTACTCTACACACACACACACACGAGTCAGGTGTGTGTTCATCTCACCTACTCTACACACACGAGTCAGGTGTGCGTTCATCTCACCTACTCTACACACACGAGTCAGGTGTGCGTTCATCTCACCTACTCTACACTCACGAGTCAGGTGTGCGTTCATCTCACCTACTCCACACACACGAGTCAGGTGTGCGTTCATCTCACCTACTCTACACACACGAGTCAGGTGTGTGTTCATCTCACCTTCTCTACACACACGAGTCAGGTGTGTGTTCATCTCACCTACTCTACACACACGAGTCTGGTGTGTGTTCATCTCACCTACTCTACACACACACGAGTCAGGTGTGCGTTCATCTCACCTACTCTACACTCACGAGTCAGGTGTGCGTTCATCTCACCTACTCCACACACACGAGTCAGGTGTGCGTTCATCTCACCTACTCTACACACACGAGTCAGGTGTGCGTTCATCTCACCTCCTCTACACACACGAGTCAGGTGTGCGTTCGTCTCACCTTCTCTACACACACGAGTCAGGTGTGCGTTCGTCTCATCTACTCTACACACACGAGTCAGGTGTGCGTTCATCTCACCTTCTCTACACACACGAGTCAGGTGTGCGTTCATCTCACCTACTCTACACACACACACACACGAGTCAGGTGTGCGTTCATCTCACCTACTCTACACACACACACACACACGAGTCAGGTGTGTGTTCATCTCACCTACTCTACACACACGAGTCAGGTGTGCGTTCATCTCACCTACTCTACACACACGAGTCAGGTGTGCGTTCATCTCATCTACTCTACACACACGAGTCAGGTGTGCGTTCATCTCACCTACTATACACACACGAGTCAGGTGTGCGTTCATCTCATCTACTCTACACACACGAGTCAGGTGTGCGTTCATCTCACCTTCTCTACACACACGAGTCAGGTGTGCGTTCATCTCACCTTCTCTACACACACGAGTCAGGTGTGCGTTCATCTCACCTACTCTACACACACGAGTCAGGTGTGCGTTCATCTCACCTACTCTACACACACGAGTCAGGTGTGTGTTCATCTCACCTTCTCTACACACACGAGTCAGGTGTGTGTTCATCTCACCTACTCTACACACACGAGTCAGGTGTGTGTTCGTCTCACCTACTCTACACACACGAGTCAGGTGTGCGTTCGTCTCACCTTCTCTACACACACGAGTCAGGTGTGCGTTCGTCTCACCTTCTCTACACACACGAGTCAGGTGTGCGTTCATCTCACCTACTCTACACACACGAGTCAGGTGTGCGTTCATCTCACCTACTCTACACACACACGAGTCAGGTGTGTGTTCATCTCACCTTCTCTACACACACGAGTCAGGTGTGCGTTCTTCTCACCTACTCTACACACACGAGTCAGGTGTGCGTTCGTCTCATCTATTCTACACACACGAGTCAGGTGTGCGTTCGTCTCACCTACTCTACACACACGAGTCAGGTGTGCGTTCGTCTCATCTACTCTACACACACGAGTCAGGTGTGCGTTCGTCTCACCTACTCTACACACACGAGTCAGGTGTGCGTTCGTCTCACCTCCTCTACACACACGAGTCAGGTGTGCGTTCGTCTCACCTTCTCTACACACACGAGTCAGGTGTGCGTTCATCTCACCTTCTCTACACACACGAGTCAGGTGTGTGTTCATCTCACCTTCTCTACACACACGAGTCAGGTGTGCGTTCATCTCACCTACTCTACACACACACACACACGAGTCAGGTGTGCGTTCATCTCACCTACTCTACACACACACACACACGAGTCAGGTGTGTGTTCATCTCACCTACTCTACACACACGAGTCAGGTGTGCGTTCATCTCACCTACTCTACACACACGAGTCAGGTGTGCGTTCATCTCATCTACTCTACACACACGAGTCAGGTGTGCGTTCATCTCACCTACTATACACACACGAGTCAGGTGTGCGTTCATCTCATCTACTCTACACACACGAGTCAGGTGTGCGTTCATCTCACCTTCTCTACACACACGAGTCAGGTGTGCGTTCATCTCACCTTCTCTACACACACGAGTCAGGTGTGCGTTCATCTCACCTACTCTACACACACGAGTCTGGTGTGTGTTCATCTCACCTACTCTACACACACACACACACGAGTCAGGTGTGTGTTCATCTCACCTACTATACACACACGAGTCAGGTATGTGTTCATCTCACCTACTCTACACACACGAGTCTGGTGTGTGTTCATCTCACCTACTCTACACACACACACACACGAGTCAGGTGTGTGTTCATCTCACCTACTCTACACACACGAGTCAGGTATGTGTTCATCTCACCTACTCTACACACACGAGTCAGGTGTGTGTTCATCTCACCTTCTCTACACTCACGAGTCAGGTGTGCGTTCATCTCACCTACTCTACACACACGAGTCAGGTGTGTGTTCATCTCACCTTCTCTACACACATGAGTCTGGTGTGTGTTCATCTCACCTTCTCTACACACACGAGTCAGGTGTGCGTTCATCTCACCTTCTCTACACTCACGAGTCATGTGTGTTTTCATCTCACCTTCTCTACACACACGAGTCAGGTGTGCGTTCATCTCACCTACTCTACACACACGAGTCAGGTGTGCGTTCATCTCACCTACTCTACACACACGAGTCAGGTGTGCGTTCATCTCACCTACTCTACACACACGAGTCAGGTGTGCGTTCATCTCACCTACTCTACACACACGAGTCAGGTGTGCGTTCATCTCACCTTCTCTACACACACGAGTCAGGTGTGCGTTCATCTCACCTACTCTACACACACGAGTCAGGTGTGTGTTCATCTCACCTACTCTACACACACGAGTCAGGTGTGCGTTCATCTCACCTTCTCTACACACACGAGTCAGGTGTGCGTTCATCTCACCCTCTCTACACACACGAGTCAGGTGTGCGTTCATCTCACCTACTCTACACACACGAGTAAGGTGTGCGTTCATCTCACCCTCTCTACACACACGAGTCAGGTGTGTGTTCATCTCACCTTCTCTACACACACGAGTCAGGTGTGCGTTCATCTCACCTTCTCTACACACACGAGTCAGGTGTGCGTTCATCTCACCTACTCTACACACACACACACACACACGAGTCAGGTGTGTGTTCATCTCACCTACTCCACACACACGAGTCAGGTGTGTGTTCATCTCACCTACTCTACACACACGAGTCAGGTGTGTGTTCATCTCACCTACTCTACACACACGAGTCAGGTGTGTGTTCATCTCACCTACTCTACACACAAACACACACACGAGTCAGGTGTGTGTTCATCTCACCTTCTCTACACACACGAGTCAGGTGTGCGTTCATCTCACCTTCTCTACACACACGAGTCAGGTGTGCGTTCATCTCACCTTCTCTACACACACGAGTCAGGGGTGCGTTTATCTCACCTACTCTACACACACGAGTCAGGTGTGCGTTCATCTCACCTACTCTACACACACACACACACGAGTCAGGTGTGTGTTCATCTCACCTACTCTACACACACGAGTCAGGTGTGCGTTCATCTCACCTACTCCACACACACGAGTCAGGTGTGCGTTCATCTAATCTACTCTACACACACGAGTCAGGTGTGTGTTCATCTCACCTACTCTACACACACGAGTCAGGTGTGTGTTCATCTCACCTTCTCTACACACACGAGTCAGGTGTGTGTTCATCTCACCCACTCTACACACACGAGTCAGGTGTGCGTTCATCTCACCTCCTCTACACACACGAGTCAGGTGTGTGTTCATCTCACCTACTCTACACACACGAGTCAGGTGTGTGTTCATCTCACCTACTCTACACACACACACACACACGAGTCAGGTGTGTGTTCATCTCATCTACTCTACACACACGAGTCAGGTGTGCGTTTATCTCACCTACTCTACACACACGAGTCAGGTGTGTGTTCATCTCACCTACTCTCACACACGAGTCAGGTGTGCGTTCATCTCACCTACTCCACACACACGAGTCAGGTGTGCGTTCATCTCACCTACTCTACACACACGAGTCAGGTGTGCGTTCATCTCACCTACTCTACATACACGAGTCAGGTGTGCGTTCATCTCACCTACTCTACACACACGAGTCAGGTGTGCGTTCATCTCACCTACTCTACACACACGAGTCAGGTGTGCGTTCATCTCACCTACTCTACACACACGAGTCAGGTGTGCGTTCATCTCACCTTCTCTACACACACGAGTCTGGTGTGCGTTCATCTCACCTACTCTACACACACGAGTCAGGTGTGCGTTCATCTCACCTACTCTACACACACGAGTCAGGTGTGCGTTCATCTCACCTACTCTACACACACGAGTCAGGTGTGCGTTCGTCTCACCTCCTCTACACACACGAGTCAGGTGTGCGTTCGTCTCACCTTCTCTACACACACGAGTCAGGTGTGCGTTCGTCTCACCTCCTCTACACACACGAGTCAGGTGTGCGTTCGTCTCACCTTCTCTACACACACGAGTCAGGTGTGCGTTCGTCTCACCTCCTCTACACACACGAGTCAGGTGTGCGTTCGTCTCACCTTCTCTACACACACGAGTCAGGTGTGCGTTCATCTCACCTTCTCTACACACACGAGTCAGGTGTGCGTTCGTCTCACCTTCTCTACACACACGAGTCAGGTGTGCGTTCGTCTCACCTTCTCTACACACACGAGTCAGGTGTGCGTTCATCTCACCTTCTCTACACACACGAGTCAGGTGTGCGTTCATCTCACCTACTCTACACACACGAGTCAGGTGTGTGTTCATCTCACCTACTCTACACACACACGAGTCAGGTGTGTGTTCATCTCACCTTCTCTACACACACGAGTCAGGTGTGCGTTCGTCTCACCTACTCTACACACACGAGTCAGGTGTGCGTTCGTCTCATCTACTCTACACACACGAGTCAGGTGTGCGTTCGTCTCACCTACTCTACACACACGAGTCAGGTGTGCGTTCGTCTCATCTCCTCTACACACACGAGTCAGGTGTGCGTTCGTCTCACCTTCTCTACACACACGAGTCAGGTGTGTGTTCATCTCACCTTCTCTACACACACGAGTCAGGTGTGCGTTCATCTCACCTTCACTACACACACACACACACGAGTCAGGTGTGCGTTCATCTCACCTACTCTACACACACACACACACGAGTCAGGTGTGTGTTCATCTCACCTACTCTACACACACGAGTCAGGTGTGCGTTCATCTCACCTACTCTACACACACGAGTCAGGTGTGCGTTCATCTCACCTACTCTACACACACGAGTCAGGTGTGCGTTCATCTCACCTACTATACACACACGAGTCAGGTGTGCGTTCATCTCATCTACTCTACACACACGAGTCAGGTGTGCGTTCATCTCACCTACTCTACACACACGAGTCAGGTGTGCGTTCATCTCACCTACTCTACACACACGAGTCAGGTGTGTGTTCATCTCACCTTCTCTACACACACGAGTCAGGTGTGTGTTCATCTCACCTACTCTACACACACGAGTCAGGTGTGCGTTCGTCTCATCTACTCTACACACACGAGTCAGGTGTGCGTTCGTCTCACCTCCTCTACACACACGAGTCAGGTGTGCGTTCGTCTCACCTCCTCTACACACACGAGTCAGGTGTGCGTTCGTCTCACCTTCTCTACACACACGAGTCAGGTGTGCGTTCGTCTTACCTTCTCTACACACACGAGTCAGGTGTGTGTTCGTCTCACCTTCTCTACACACACGAGTCAGGTGTGCGTTCTTCTCACCTACTCTACACACACACACACACGAGTCAGGTGTGCGTTCATCTCACCTACTCTACACACACACACACACGAGTCAGGTGTGCGTTCATCTCACCTACTCTACACACACGAGTCAGGTGTGCGTTCATCTCACCTACTCTACACACACGAGTCAGGTGTGCGTTCATCTCATCTACTCTACACACACGAGTCAGGTGTGCGTTCATCTCACCTACTATACACACACGAGTCAGGTGTGCGTTCATCTCATCTACTCTACACACACGAGTCAGGTGTGCGTTCATCTCACCTTCTCTACACACACGAGTCAGGTGTGCGTTCATCTCACCTTCTCTACACACACGAGTCAGGTGTGCGTTCATCTCACCTACTCTACACACACGAGTCAGGTGTGTGTTCATCTCACCTACTCTACACACACGAGTCAGGTGTGTGTTCGTCTCACCTTCTCTACACACACGAGTCAGGTGTGCGTTCGTCTCACCTACTCTACACACACGAGTCAGGTGTGCGTTCGTCTCATCTACTCTACACACACGAGTCAGGTGTGCGTTCGTCTCACCTACTCTACACACACGAGTCAGGTGTGCGTTCGTCTCATCTACTCTACACACACGAGTCAGGTGTGCGTTCGTCTCACCTACTCTACTTACACGAGTCAGGTGTGCGTTCGTCTCACCTCCTCTACACACACGAGTCAGGTGTGCGTTCGTCTCACCTTCTCTACACACACGAGTCAGGTGTGTGTTCATCTCACCTTCTCTACACACACGAGTCAGGTGTGCGTTCATCTCACCTTCACTACACACACACACACACGAGTCAGGTGTGCGTTCATCTCACCTACTCTACACACACACACACACGAGTCAGGTGTGTGTTCATCTCACCTACTCTACACACACGAGTCAGGTGTGCGTTCATCTCACCTACTCTACACACACGAGTCAGGTGTGCGTTCATCTCACCTACTCTACACACACGAGTCAGGTGTGCGTTCATCTCACCTACTATACACACACGAGTCAGGTGTGCGTTCATCTCATCTACTCTACACACACGAGTCAGGTGTGCGTTCATCTCACCTACTCTACACACACGAGTCAGGTGTGCGTTCATCTCACCTACTCTACACACACGAGTCAGGTGTGCGTTCATCTCACCTTCTCTACACACACGAGTCAGGTGTGTGTTCATCTCACCTACTCTACACACACGAGTCAGGTGTGCGTTCGTCTCATCTACTCTACACACACGAGTCAGGTGTGCGTTCGTCTCACCTACTCTACACACACGAGTCAGGTGTGCGTTCGTCTCACCTCCTCTACACACACGAGTCAGGTGTGCGTTCGTCTCACCTCCTCTACACACACGAGTCAGGTGTGCGTTCGTCTCACCTTCTCTACACACACGAGTCAGGTGTGCGTTCGTCTCACCTTCTCTACACACACGAGTCAGGTGTGTGTTCGTCTCACCTTCTCTACACACACGAGTCAGGTGTGCGTTCTTCTCACCTACTCTACACACACACACACACGAATCAGGTGTGCGTTCATCTCACCTACTCTACACACACACACACACGAGTCAGGTGTGCGTTCATCTCACCTACTCTACACACACGAGTCAGGTGTGCGTTCATCTCACCTACTCTACACACACGAGTCAGGTGTGCGTTCATCTCATCTACTCTACACACACGAGTCAGGTGTGCGTTCATCTCACCTACTATACACACACGAGTCAGGTGTGCGTTCATCTCATCTACTCTACACACACGAGTCAGGTGTGCGTTCATCTCACCTTCTCTACACACACGAGTCAGGTGTGCGTTCATCTCACCTTCTCTACACACACGAGTCAGGTGTGCGTTCATCTCACCTACTCTACACACACGAGTCAGGTGTGTGTTCATCTCACCTACTCTACACACACGAGTCAGGTGTGTGTTCATCTCACCTTCTCTACACACACGAGTCAGGTGTGTGTTCATCTCACCTACTCTACACACACGAGTCTGGTGTGCGTTCGTCTCACCTTCTCTACACACACGAGTCAGGTGTGTGTTCATCTCACCTTCTCTACACACACGAGTCAGGTGTGCGTTCGTCTCACCTTCTCTACACACACGAGTCAGGTGTGCGTTCGTCTCACCTTCTCTACACACACGAGTCAGGTGTGCGTTCATCTCACCTTCTCTACACACACGAGTCAGGTGTGCGTTCATCTCACCTACTCTACACACACGAGTCAGGTGTGTGTTCATCTCACCTACTCTACACACACACGAGTCAGGTGTGTGTTCATCTCACCTTCTCTACACACACGAGTCAGGTGTGCGTTCGTCTCACCTACTCTACACACACGAGTCAGGTGTGCGTTCGTCTCATCTACTCTACACACACGAGTCAGGTGTGCGTTCGTCTCACCTACTCTACACACACGAGTCAGGTGTGCGTTCGTCTCATCTACTCTACACACACGAGTCAGGTGTGCGTTCGTCTCACCTACTCTACTTACACGAGTCAGGTGTGCGTTCGTCTCACCTCCTCTACACACACGAGTCAGGTGTGCGTTCGTCTCACCTTCTCTACACACACGAGTCAGGTGTGTGTTCATCTCACCTTCTCTACACACACGAGTCAGGTGTGCGTTCATCTCACCTTCACTACACACACACACACACGAGTCAGGTGTGCGTTCATCTCACCTACTCTACACACACACACACACGAGTCAGGTGTGTGTTCATCTCACCTACTCTACACACACGAGTCAGGTGTGCGTTCATCTCACCTACTCTACACACACGAGTCAGGTGTGCGTTCATCTCACCTACTCTACACACACGAGTCAGGTGTGCGTTCATCTCACCTACTATACACACACGAGTCAGGTGTGCGTTCATCTCATCTACTCTACACACACGAGTCAGGTGTGCGTTCATCTCACCTACTCTACACACACGAGTCAGGTGTGCGTTCATCTCACCTACTCTACACACACGAGTCAGGTGTGTGTTCATCTCACCTTCTCTACACACACGAGTCAGGTGTGTGTTCATCTCACCTACTCTACACACACGAGTCAGGTGTGCGTTCGTCTCATCTACTCTACACACACGAGTCAGGTGTGCGTTCGTCTCACCTACTCTACACACACGAGTCAGGTGTGCGTTCGTCTCACCTCCTCTACACACACGAGTCAGGTGTGCGTTCGTCTCACCTCCTCTACACACACGAGTCAGGTGTGCGTTCGTCTCACCTTCTCTACACACACGAGTCAGGTGTGCGTTCGTCTCACCTTCTCTACACTCACGAGTCAGGTGTGCGTTCATCTCACCTACTCCACACACACGAGTCAGGTGTGCGTTCATCTCACCTACTCTACACACACGAGTCAGGTGTGCGTTCATCTCACCTCCTCTACACACACGAGTCAGGTGTGCGTTCGTCTCACCTTCTCTACACACACGAGTCAGGTGTGCGTTCGTCTCATCTACTCTACACACACGAGTCAGGTGTGCGTTCATCTCACCTTCTCTACACACACGAGTCAGGTGTGCGTTCATCTCACCTACTCTACACACACACACACACGAGTCAGGTGTGTGTTCATCTCACCTACTCTACACACACGAGTCAGGTGTGCGTTCATCTCACCTACTCTACACACACGAGTCAGGTGTGCGTTCATCTCATCTACTCTACACACACGAGTCAGGTGTGCGTTCATCTCACCTACTATACACACACGAGTCAGGTGTGCGTTCATCTCATCTACTCTACACACACGAGTCAGGTGTGCGTTCATCTCACCTTCTCTACACACACGAGTCAGGTGTGCGTTCATCTCACCTTCTCTACACACACGAGTCAGGTGTGCGTTCATCTCACCTACTCTACACACACGAGTCAGGTGTGCGTTCATCTCACCTACTCTACACACACGAGTCAGGTGTGTGTTCATCTCACCTTCTCTACACACACGAGTCAGGTGTGTGTTCATCTCACCTACTCTACACACACGAGTCAGGTGTGTGTTCGTCTCACCTACTCTACACACACGAGTCAGGTGTGCGTTCGTCTCACCTTCTCTACACACACGAGTCAGGTGTGCGTTCGTCTCACCTTCTCTACACACACGAGTCAGGTGTGCGTTCATCTCACCTACTCTACACACACGAGTCAGGTGTGCGTTCATCTCACCTACTCTACACACACACGAGTCAGGTGTGTGTTCATCTCACCTTCTCTACACACACGAGTCAGGTGTGCGTTCTTCTCACCTACTCTACACACACGAGTCAGGTGTGCGTTCGTCTCATCTATTCTACACACACGAGTCAGGTGTGCGTTCGTCTCACCTACTCTACACACACGAGTCAGGTGTGCGTTCGTCTCATCTACTCTACACACACGAGTCAGGTGTGCGTTCGTCTCACCTACTCTACACACACGAGTCAGGTGTGCGTTCGTCTCACCTCCTCTACACACACGAGTCAGGTGTGCGTTCGTCTCACCTTCTCTACACACACGAGTCAGGTGTGCGTTCATCTCACCTTCTCTACACACACGAGTCAGGTGTGTGTTCATCTCACCTTCTCTACACACACGAGTCAGGTGTGCATTCATCTCACCTACTCTACACACACACACACACGAGTCAGGTGTGCGTTCATCTCACCTACTCTACACACACACACACACGAGTCAGGTGTGTGTTCATCTCACCTACTCTACACACACGAGTCAGGTGTGCGTTCATCTCACCTACTCTACACACACGAGTCAGGTGTGCGTTCATCTCATCTACTCTACACACACGAGTCAGGTGTGCGTTCATCTCACCTACTATACACACACGAGTCAGGTGTGCGTTCATCTCATCTACTCTACACACACGAGTCAGGTGTGCGTTCATCTCACCTTCTCTACACACACGAGTCAGGTGTGCGTTCATCTCACCTTCTCTACACACACGAGTCAGGTGTGCGTTCATCTCACCTACTCTACACACACGAGTCTGGTGTGTGTTCATCTCACCTACTCTACACACACACACACACGAGTCAGGTGTGTGTTCATCTCACCTACTCTACACACACGAGTCAGGTATGTGTTCATCTCACCTACTCTACACACACGAGTCTGGTGTGTGTTCATCTCACCTACTCTACACACACGAGTCAGGTGTGTGTTCATCTCACCTTCTCTACACTCACGAGTCAGGTGTGCGTTCATCTCACCTACTCTACACACACGAGTCAGGTGTGTGTTCATCTCACCTTCTCTACACACATGAGTCTGGTGTGTGTTCATCTCACCTTCTCTACACACACGAGTCAGGTGTGCGTTCATCTCACCTTCTCTACACTCACGAGTCATGTGTGTTTTCATCTCACCTTCTCTACACACACGAGTCAGGTGTGCGTTCATCTCACCTACTCTACACACACGAGTCAGGTGTGCGTTCATCTCACCTACTCTACACACACGAGTCAGGTGTGCGTTCATCTCACCTACTCTACACACACGAGTCAGGTGTGCGTTCATCTCACCTACTCTACACACACGAGTCAGGTGTGCGTTCATCTCACCTTCTCTACACACACGAGTCAGGTGTGCGTTCATCTCACCTACTCTACACACACGAGTCAGGTGTGTGTTCATCTCACCTACTCTACACACACGAGTCAGGTGTGCGTTCATCTCACCTTCTCTACACACACGAGTCAGGTGTGCGTTCATCTCACCCTCTCTACACACACGAGTCAGGTGTGCGTTCATCTCACCTACTCTACACACACGAGTAAGGTGTGCGTTCATCTCACCCTCTCTACACACACGAGTCAGGTGTGTGTTCATCTCACCTTCTCTACACACACGAGTCAGGTGTGCGTTCATCTCACCTTCTCTACACACACGAGTCAGGTGTGCGTTCATCTCACCTACTCTACACACACACACACACACACACGAGTCAGGTGTGTGTTCATCTCACCTACTCCACACACACGAGTCAGGTGTGTGTTCATCTCACCTACTCTACACACACGAGTCAGGTGTGTGTTCATCTCACCTACTCTACACACAAACACACACACGAGTCAGGTGTGTGTTCATCTCACCTTCTCTACACACACGAGTCAGGTGTGCGTTCATCTCACCTTCTCTACACACACGAGTCAGGTGTGCGTTCATCTCACCTTCTCTACACACACGAGTCAGGGGTGCGTTTATCTCACCTACTCTACACACACGAGTCAGGTGTGCGTTCATCTCACCTACTCTACACACACACACACACGAGTCAGGTGTGTGTTCATCTCACCTACTCTACACACACGAGTCAGGTGTGCGTTCATCTCACCTACTCCACACACACGAGTCAGGTGTGCGTTCATCTAATCTACTCTACACACACGAGTCAGGTGTGTGTTCATCTCACCTACTCTACACACACGAGTCAGGTGTGTGTTCATCTCACCTTCTCTACACACACGAGTCAGGTGTGTGTTCATCTCACCCACTCTACACACACGAGTCAGGTGTGCGTTCATCTCACCTCCTCTACACACACGAGTCAGGTGTGTGTTCATCTCACCTACTCTACACACACGAGTCAGGTGTGCGTTCATCTCACCTACTCTACACACACGAGTCTGGTGTGCGTTCATCTCACCTACTCTACACACACGAGTCAGGTGTGTGTTCATCTCACCTACTCTACACACACGAGTCAGGTGTGTGTTCATCTCACCTACTCTACACACACGAGTCAGGTGTGCGTTCATCTCATCTACTCTACACACACGAGTCAGGTGTGCGTTCATCTCACCTACTCTACACACACGAGTCAGGTGTGTGTTCATCTCACCTACTCTACACACACGAGTCAGGTGTGTGTTCATCTCACCTACTCTACACACACGAGTCAGGTGTGCGTTCATCTCATCTACTCTACACACACGAGTCAGGTGTGCGTTCATCTCACCTACTCTACACACACGAGTCAGGTGTGTGTTCATCTCACCTACTCTACACACACGAGTCAGGTGTGCGTTCATCTCATCTACTCTACACACACGAGTCAGGTGTGCGTTCATCTCACCTACTCTACACACACGAGTCAGGTGTGCGTTCATCTCATCTACTCTACACACACGAGTCAGGTGTGCGTTCATCTCACCTACTCTACACACACGAGTCTGGTGTGCGTTCATCTCACCTACTCTACACACACGAGTCAGGTGTGTGTTCATCTCAACTACTCTACACACACACACACACACGAGTCAGGTGTGCGTTCATCTCACCTACTCTACACACACGAGTCAGGTGTGCGTTCATCTCACCTACTCTACACACACGAGTCAGGTGTGTGTTCATCTCACCTACTCTACACACACGAGTCAGGTGTGCATTCATCTCATCTACTCTACACACACGAGTCAGGTGTGCGTTCATCTCACCTACTCTACACACACGAGTCAGGTGTGTGTTCATCTCACCTACTCTACACACACACACACACACGAGTCAGGTGTGTGTTCATCTCATCTACTCTACACACACGAGTCAGGTGTGCGTTTATCTCACCTACTCTACACACACGAGTCAGGTGTGTGTTCATCTCACCTACTCTCACACACGAGTCAGGTGTGCGTTCATCTCACCTACTCCACACACACGAGTCAGGTGTGCGTTCATCTCACCTACTCTACACACACGAGTCAGGTGTGCGTTCATCTCACCTACTCTACATACACGAGTCAGGTGTGCGTTCATCTCACCTACTCTACACACACGAGTCAGGTGTGCGTTCATCTCACCTACTCTACACACACGAGTCAGGTGTGCGTTCATCTCACCTACTCTACACACACGAGTCAGGTGTGCGTTCGTCTCACCTTCTCTACACACACGAGTCAGGTGTGCGTTCGTCTCACCTACTCTACACACACGAGTCAGGTGTGCGTTCGTCTCATCTACTCTACACACACGAGTCAGGTGTGCGTTCGTCTCACCTACTCTACACACACGAGTCAGGTGTGCGTTCGTCTCATCTCCTCTACACACACGAGTCAGGTGTGCGTTCGTCTCACCTTCTCTACACACACGAGTCAGGTGTGTGTTCATCTCACCTTCTCTACACACACGAGTCAGGTGTGCGTTCATCTCACCTTCACTACACACACACACACACGAGTCAGGTGTGCGTTCATCTCACCTACTCTACACACACACACACACGAGTCAGGTGTGTGTTCATCTCACCTACTCTACACACACGAGTCAGGTGTGCGTTCATCTCACCTACTCTACACACACGAGTCAGGTGTGCGTTCATCTCACCTACTCTACACACACGAGTCAGGTGTGCGTTCATCTCACCTACTATACACACACGAGTCAGGTGTGCGTTCATCTCATCTACTCTACACACACGAGTCAGGTGTGCGTTCATCTCACCTACTCTACACACACGAGTCAGGTGTGCGTTCATCTCACCTACTCTACACACACGAGTCAGGTGTGTGTTCATCTCACCTTCTCTACACACACGAGTCAGGTGTGTGTTCATCTCACCTACTCTACACACACGAGTCAGGTGTGCGTTCGTCTCATCTACTCTACACACACGAGTCAGGTGTGCGTTCGTCTCACCTACTCTACACACACGAGTCAGGTGTGCGTTCGTCTCACCTCCTCTACACACACGAGTCAGGTGTGCGTTCGTCTCACCTCCTCTACACACACGAGTCAGGTGTGCGTTCGTCTCACCTTCTCTACACACACGAGTCAGGTGTGCGTTCGTCTCACCTTCTCTACACACACGAGTCAGGTGTGTGTTCGTCTCACCTTCTCTACACACACGAGTCAGGTGTGCGTTCTTCTCACCTACTCTACACACACACACACACGAGTCAGGTGTGCGTTCATCTCACCTACTCTACACACACACACACACGAGTCAGGTGTGCGTTCATCTCACCTACTCTACACACACGAGTCAGGTGTGCGTTCATCTCACCTACTCTACACACACGAGTCAGGTGTGCGTTCATCTCATCTACTCTACACACACGAGTCAGGTGTGCGTTCATCTCACCTACTATACACACACGAGTCAGGTGTGCGTTCATCTCATCTACTCTACACACACGAGTCAGGTGTGCGTTCATCTCACCTTCTCTACACACACGAGTCAGGTGTGCGTTCATCTCACCTTCTCTACACACACGAGTCAGGTGTGCGTTCATCTCACCTACTCTACACACACGAGTCAGGTGTGTGTTCATCTCACCTACTCTACACACACGAGTCAGGTGTGTGTTCATCTCACCTTCTCTACACACACGAGTCAGGTGTGCGTTCGTCTCACCTACTCTACACACACGAGTCAGGTGTGCGTTCGTCTCATCTACTCTACACACACGAGTCAGGTGTGCGTTCGTCTCACCTACTCTACACACACGAGTCAGGTGTGCGTTCGTCTCATCTACTCTACACACACGAGTCAGGTGTGCGTTCGTCTCACCTACTCTACTTACACGAGTCAGGTGTGCGTTCGTCTCACCTCCTCTACACACACGAGTCAGGTGTGCGTTCGTCTCACCTTCTCTACACACACGAGTCAGGTGTGTGTTCATCTCACCTTCTCTACACACACGAGTCAGGTGTGCGTTCATCTCACCTTCACTACACACACACACACACGAGTCAGGTGTGCGTTCATCTCACCTACTCTACACACACACACACACGAGTCAGGTGTGTGTTCATCTCACCTACTCTACACACACGAGTCAGGTGTGCGTTCATCTCACCTACTCTACACACACGAGTCAGGTGTGCGTTCATCTCACCTACTCTACACACACGAGTCAGGTGTGCGTTCATCTCACCTACTATACACACACGAGTCAGGTGTGCGTTCATCTCACCTACTCTACACACACGAGTCAGGTGTGCGTTCATCTCACCTACTCTACACACACGAGTCAGGTGTGTGTTCATCTCACCTTCTCTACACACACGAGTCAGGTGTGCGTTCATCTCACCTACTCTACACACACGAGTCAGGTGTGCGTTCGTCTCATCTACTCTACACACACGAGTCAGGTGTGCGTTCGTCTCACCTACTCTACACACACGAGTCAGGTGTGCGTTCGTCTCACCTCCTCTACACACACGAGTCAGGTGTGCGTTCGTCTCACCTCCTCTACACACACGAGTCAGGTGTGCGTTCGTCTCACCTTCTCTACACACACGAGTCAGGTGTGCGTTCGTCTCACCTTCTCTACACACACGAGTCAGGTGTGTGTTCGTCTCACCTTCTCTACACACACGAGTCAGGTGTGCGTTCTTCTCACCTACTCTACACACACACACACACGAGTCAGGTGTGCGTTCATCTCACCTACTCTACACACACACACACACGAGTCAGGTGTGCGTTCATCTCACCTACTCTACACACACGAGTCAGGTGTGCGTTCATCTCACCTACTCTACACACACGAGTCAGGTGTGCGTTCATCTCATCTACTCTACACACACGAGTCAGGTGTGCGTTCATCTCACCTACTATACACACACGAGTCAGGTGTGCGTTCATCTCATCTACTCTACACACACGAGTCAGGTGTGCGTTCATCTCACCTTCTCTACACACACGAGTCAGGTGTGCGTTCATCTCACCTTCTCTACACACACGAGTCAGGTGTGCGTTCATCTCACCTACTCTACACACACGAGTCAGGTGTGTGTTCATCTCACCTACTCTACACACACGAGTCAGGTGTGTGTTCATCTCACCTTCTCTACACACACGAGTCAGGTGTGTGTTCATCTCACCTACTCTACACACACGAGTCTGGTGTGCGTTCGTCTCACCTTCTCTACACACACGAGTCAGGTGTGTGTTCATCTCACCTTCTCTACACACACGAGTCAGGTGTGCGTTCGTCTCACCTTCTCTACACACACGAGTCAGGTGTGCGTTCGTCTCACCTTCTCTACACACACGAGTCAGGTGTGCGTTCATCTCACCTTCTCTACACACACGAGTCAGGTGTGCGTTCATCTCACCTACTCTACACACACGAGTCAGGTGTGTGTTCATCTCACCTACTCTACACACACACGAGTCAGGTGTGTGTTCATCTCACCTTCTCTACACACACGAGTCAGGTGTGCGTTCGTCTCACCTACTCTACACACACGAGTCAGGTGTGCGTTCGTCTCATCTACTCTACACACACGAGTCAGGTGTGCGTTCGTCTCACCTACTCTACACACACGAGTCAGGTGTGCGTTCGTCTCATCTACTCTACACACACGAGTCAGGTGTGCGTTCGTCTCACCTACTCTACTTACACGAGTCAGGTGTGCGTTCGTCTCACCTCCTCTACACACACGAGTCAGGTGTGCGTTCGTCTCACCTTCTCTACACACACGAGTCAGGTGTGTGTTCATCTCACCTTCTCTACACACACGAGTCAGGTGTGCGTTCATCTCACCTTCACTACACACACACACACACGAGTCAGGTGTGCGTTCATCTCACCTACTCTACACACACACACACACGAGTCAGGTGTGTGTTCATCTCACCTACTCTACACACACGAGTCAGGTGTGCGTTCATCTCACCTACTCTACACACACGAGTCAGGTGTGCGTTCATCTCACCTACTCTACACACACGAGTCAGGTGTGCGTTCATCTCACCTACTATACACACACGAGTCAGGTGTGCGTTCATCTCATCTACTCTACACACACGAGTCAGGTGTGCGTTCATCTCACCTACTCTACACACACGAGTCAGGTGTGCGTTCATCTCACCTACTCTACACACACGAGTCAGGTGTGTGTTCATCTCACCTTCTCTACACACACGAGTCAGGTGTGTGTTCATCTCACCTACTCTACACACACGAGTCAGGTGTGCGTTCGTCTCATCTACTCTACACACACGAGTCAGGTGTGCGTTCGTCTCACCTACTCTACACACACGAGTCAGGTGTGCGTTCGTCTCACCTCCTCTACACACACGAGTCAGGTGTGCGTTCGTCTCACCTCCTCTACACACACGAGTCAGGTGTGCGTTCGTCTCACCTTCTCTACACACACGAGTCAGGTGTGCGTTCGTCTCACCTTCTCTACACACACGAGTCAGGTGTGTGTTCGTCTCACCTTCTCTACACACACGAGTCAGGTGTGCGTTCTTCTCACCTACTCTACACACACACACACACGAGTCAGGTGTGCGTTCATCTCACCTACTCTACACACACACACACACGAGTCAGGTGTGCGTTCATCTCACCTACTCTACACACACGAGTCAGGTGTGCGTTCATCTCACCTACTCTACACACACGAGTCAGGTGTGCGTTCATCTCATCTACTCTACACACACGAGTCAGGTGTGCGTTCATCTCACCTACTATACACACACGAGTCAGGTGTGCGTTCATCTCATCTACTCTACACACACGAGTCAGGTGTGCGTTCATCTCACCTTCTCTACACACACGAGTCAGGTGTGCGTTCATCTCACCTACTCTACACTCACGAGTCAGGTGTGCGTTCATCTCACCTTCTCTACACACACGAGTCAGGTGTGCGTTCATCTCACCTACTCTACACACACGAGTCAGGTGTGTGTTCATCTCACCTACTCTACACACACGAGTCAGGTGTGTGTTCATCTCACCTTCTCTACACACACGAGTCAGGTGTGCGTTCGTCTCACCTACTCTACACACACGAGTCAGGTGTGCGTTCGTCTCATCTACTCTACACACACGAGTCAGGTGTGCGTTCGTCTCACCTACTCTACACACACGAGTCAGGTGTGCGTTCGTCTCATCTACTCTACACACACGAGTCAGGTGTGCGTTCGTCTCACCTACTCTACTTACACGAGTCAGGTGTGCGTTCGTCTCACCTCCTCTACACACACGAGTCAGGTGTGCGTTCGTCTCACCTTCTCTACACACACGAGTCAGGTGTGTGTTCATCTCACCTTCTCTACACACACGAGTCAGGTGTGCGTTCATCTCACCTTCACTACACACACACACACACGAGTCAGGTGTGCGTTCATCTCACCTACTCTACACACACACACACACACGAGTCAGGTGTGTGTTCATCTCACCTACTCTACACACACGAGTCAGGTGTGCGTTCATCTCACCTACTCTACACACACGAGTCAGGTGTGCGTTCATCTCACCTACTCTACACACACGAGTCAGGTGTGCGTTCATCTCACCTACTATACACACACGAGTCAGGTGTGCGTTCATCTCATCTACTCTACACACACGAGTCAGGTGTGCGTTCATCTCACCTACTCTACACACACGAGTCAGGTGTGCGTTCATCTCACCTACTCTACACACACGAGTCAGGTGTGTGTTCATCTCACCTTCTCTACACACACGAGTCAGGTGTGTGTTCATCTCACCCTCTCTACACACACGAGTCAGGTGTGCGTTCGTCTCATCTACTCTACACACACGAGTCAGGTGTGCGTTCGTCTCACCTACTCTACACACACAAGTCAGGTGTGCGTTCGTCTCACCTCCTCTACACACACGAGTCAGGTGTGCGTTCGTCTCACCTCCTCTACACACACGAGTCAGGTGTGCGTTCGTCTCACCTTCTCTACACACACGAGTCAGGTGTGCGTTCGTCTCACCTTCTCTACACACACGAGTCAGGTGTGTGTTCGTCTCACCTTCTCTACACACACGAGTCAGGTGTGCGTTCTTCTCACCTACTCTACACACACACACACACGAGTCAGGTGTGCGTTCATCTCACCTACTCTACACACACACACACACGAGTCAGGTGTGCGTTCATCTCACCTACTCTACACACACGAGTCAGGTGTGCGTTCATCTCACCTACTCTACACACACGAGTCAGGTGTGCGTTCATCTCATCTACTCTACACACACGAGTCAGGTGTGCGTTCATCTCACCTACTATACACACACGAGTCAGGTGTGCGTTCATCTCATCTACTCTACACACACGAGTCAGGTGTGCGTTCATCTCACCTTCTCTACACACACGAGTCAGGTGTGCGTTCATCTCACCTTCTCTACACACACGAGTCAGGTGTGCGTTCATCTCACCTACTCTACACACACGAGTCAGGTGTGTGTTCATCTCACCTACTCTACACACACGAGTCAGGTGTGTGTTCATCTCACCTTCTCTACAGACACGAGTCAGGTGTGTGTTCATCTCACCTACTCTACACACACGAGTCTGGTGTGTGTTCATCTCACCTACTCTACACACACGAGTCAGGTGTGTGTTCATCTCACCTTCTCTACACTCACAAGTCAGGTGTGTGTTCATCTCACCTACTCTACACACACGAGTCAGGTGTGTGTTCATCTCACCTTCTCTACACACACGAGTCTGGTGTGTGTTCATCTCACCTTCTCTACACACACGAGTCAGGTGTGTGTTCATCTCACCTACTCTACACACACGAGTCAGGTGTGCGTTCATCTCACCTGCTCTACACACACGAGTCAGGTGTGCGTTCATCTCACCTTCTCTACACACACGAGTCAGGTGTGCGTTCATCTCACCTTCTCTACACTCACGAGTCAGGTGTGCGTTCATCTCACCTACTCTACACACACGAGTCAGGTGTGCGTTCATCTCACCTACTCTACACACACGAATCAGGTGTGCGTTCATCTCACCTACTCTACACACACGAGTCAGGTGTGCGTTCATCTCACCTACTCTACACACACGAGTCAGGTGTGCGTTCATCTCACCTACTCTACACACACGAGTCAGGTGTGCGTTCATCTCACCTACTCTACACACACGAGTCTGGTGTGCGTTCATCTCACCTACTCTACACACACGAGTCAGGTGTGCGTTCATCTCACCTACTCTACACACACGAGTCAGGTGTGCGTTCATCTCACCTACTCTACACACACGAGTCAGGTGTGCGTTCATCTCACCTACTCTACACACACGAGTCAGGTGTGCGTTCATCTCACCTACTCTACACACACGAGTCAGGTGTGTGTTCATCTCACCTACTCTACACACACACGAGTCAGGTGTGTGTTCATCTCACCTACTCTACACACACGAGTCAGGTGTGTGTTCATCTTACCTACTCTACACACACGAGTCAGGTGTGTGTTCATCTCACCTTCTCTACACACACGAGTCAGGTGTGCGTTCATCTCACCTACTCTACACACACGAGTCTGGTGTGCGTTCATCTCACCTACTCTACACACACGAGTCAGGTGTGCGTTCATCTCACCTACTCTACACACACGAGTCAGGTGTGCGTTCATCTCACCTACTCTACACACACGAGTCAGGTGTGCGTTCATCTCACCTTCTCTACACACACGAGTCAGGTGTGCGTTCATCTCACCTTCTCTACACACACGAGTCAGGTGTGTGTTCATCTCACCTACTCTACACTCACGAGTCAGGTGTGCGTTCATCTAACCTACTCCACACACACGAGTCAGGTGTGTGTTCATCTAACCTACTCCACACACACGAGTCAGGTGTGTGTTCATCTCACCTACTCTACACACAAGTCAGGTGTGTGTTCATCTCACCTACTCTACACACACGAGTCAGGTGTGTGTTCATCTCACCTACTCCACACACACGAGTCAGGTGTGTGTTCATCTCACCTACTCTACACACACGAGTCAGGTGTGCTTTCATCTCACCTGCTCTACACACACGAGTCAGGTGTGTGTTCATCTCACCTCCTCTACACACACGAGTCAGGTGTGTGTTCATCTCACCTCCTCTACACACACGAGTCAGGTGTGCGTTCATCTCACCTACTCTACACACACGAGTCAGGTGTGCGTTCATCTCATCTACTCTACACACACGAGTCAGGTGTGCGTTCATCTCACCTTCTCTACACACACGAGTCAGGTGTGCGTTCATCTCACCTACTCTACACACACACACACACACACACACACGAGTCAGGTGTGTGTTCATCTCACCTACTCTACACACACACACACACACGAGTCAGGTGTGTGTTCATCTCACCTACTCTACACACACACACACACACGAGTCAGGTGTGCCTTCATCTCACCTACTCTACACACACGAGTCAGGTGTGTGTTCATCTCACCTACTCTACACACACACACACACACACGAGTCAGGTGTGCGTTCATCTCACCTACTCTACACACACGAGTCAGGTGTGTGTTCATCTCATCTACTCTACACACACGAGTCAGGTGTGCGTTCATCTCACCTTCTCTACACACACGAGTCAGGTGTGTGTTCATCTCACCTACTCTACACACACACACACACACACACACACGAGTCAGGTGTGCGTTCATCTCACCTACTCTACACACACGAGTCAGGTGTGCGTTCATCTCATCTACTCTACACACACGAGTCAGGTGTGTGTTCATCTCACCTACTCCA
The DNA here is from genome assembly GCF_946808225.1 of Silurus aristotelis. Lineage (NCBI taxonomy): Eukaryota > Metazoa > Chordata > Actinopteri > Siluriformes > Siluridae > Silurus > Silurus aristotelis. The sequence continues at coordinate 1,613,447 of NC_139580.1, forward strand.
CACACACGAGTCAGGTGTGTGTTCATCTCACCTACTCTACACACACGAGTCAGGTGTGTGTTCATCTCACCTACTCTACACACACACACACACAGGAGTCAGGTGTGTGTTCATCTCACCTACTCCACACACACGAGTCAGGTGTGCGTTCATCTCACCTGCTCTACACACACGAGTCAGGTGTGCGTTCATCTCACCTACTCTACACACAAACACACACACGAGTCAGGTGTGTGTTCATCTCACCTACTCCACACACACGAGTCAGGTGTGCGTTCATCTCACCTGCTCTACACACACGAGTCAGGTGTGCGTTCATCTCACCTACTCTACACACAAACACACACACGAGTCAGGTGTGTGTTCATCTCACCTTCTCCACACACACGAGTCAGGTGTGTGTTCATCTCACCTTCTCTACACACACGAGTCAGGTGTGCGTTCATCTCACCTACTCTACACACACACACACACGAGTCAGGTGTGTGTTCATCTCACCTACTCCACACACACGAGTCAGGTGTGCGTTCATCTAATCTACTCTACACACACGAGTCAGGTGTGTGTTCATCTCACCTACTCTACACACACGAGTCAGGTGTGTGTTCATCTCACCTTCTCTACACACACGAGTCAGGTGTGTGTTCATCTCACCCACTCTACACACACGAGTCAGGTGTGTGTTCATCTCACCTCCTCTACACACACGAGTCAGGTGTGTGTTCATCTCAACTCCTCTACACACACGAGTCAGGTGTGCGTTCATCTCATCTACTCTACACACACGAGTCAGGTGTGCGGTCATCTCATCTACTCTACACACACGAGTCAGGTGTGCGTTCATCTCATCTACTCTACACACACGAGTCAGGTGTGCGTTTATCTCATCTACTCTACACACACGAGTCAGGTGTGCGTTCATCTCACCTACTCTACACACACGAGTCAGGTGTGCGTTCATCTCACCTTCTCTACACACACGAGTCAGGTGTGCGTTCATCTCACCTTCTCTACACACACGAGTCAGGTGTGCGTTCATCTCACCTTCTCTACACACACGAGTCAGGTGTGCGTTCATCTCACCTTCTCTACACACACGAGTCAGGTGTGCGTTCATCTCACCTACTCTACACACACGAGTCAGGTGTGCGTTCATCTCATCTACTCTACACACACGAGTCAGGTGTGCGTTCATCTCACCTACTCTACACACACGAGTCTGGTGTGCGTTCATCTCACCTACTCTACACACACGAGTCAGGTGTGTGTTCATCTCAACTACTCTACACACACACACACACACGAGTCAGGTGTGCGTTCATCTCACCTACTCTACACACACGAGTCAGGTGTGCGTTCATCTCATCTACTCTACACACACGAGTCAGGTGTGTGTTCATCTCATCTACTCTACACACACGAGTCAGGTGTGTGTTCATCTCACCTACTCTACACACACACACACACACACACACACGAGTCAGGTGTGTGTTCATCTCACCTACTCTACACACACACACACACACGAGTCAGGTGTGCGTTCATCTCACCTACTCTACACACACGAGTCAGGTGTGTGTTCATCTCACCTACTCTACACACACACACACACACAAGAGTCAGGTGTGCGTTCATCTCACCTACTCTACACACACGAGTCAGGTGTGTGTTCATCTCACCTACTCTACACACACACACACACACGAGTCAGGTTGCGTTCATCTCACCTACTCTACACACACGAGTCAGGTGTGTGTTCATCTCATCTACTCTACACACACGAGTCAGGTGTGCGTTCATCTGACCTTCTCTACACACACGAGTCAGGTGTGTGTTCATCTCACCTACTCTACACACACACACACACACACACACACGAGTCAGGTGTGCGTTCATCTCACCTACTCTACACACACGAGTCAGGTGTGCGTTCATCTCATCTACTCTACACACACGAGTCAGGTGTGCGTTCATCTCACCTACTCTACACACACGAGTCAGGTGTGTGTTCATCTCACCTACTCTACACACACACACACACACACACACACACACATGAGTCAGGTGTGTGTTCATCTCACCTACTCTACACACACACACACACACACACACACACACGAGTCAGGTGTGCGTTCATCTCACCTACTCTACACACACGAGTCAGGTGTGCGTTCATCTCACCTACTCTACACACACGAGTCAGGTGTGCGTTCATCTCATCTACTCTACACACACGAGTCAGGTGTGCGTTCATCTCACCTACTCTACACACACGAGTCAGGTGTGTGTTCATCTCACCTACTCTACACACACACACACACACGAGTCAGGTGTGTGTTCATCTCATCTACTCTACACACACGAGTCAGGTGTGCGTTTATCTCACCTACTCTACACACACACGAGTCAGGTGTGCGTTTATCTCACCTACTCTACACACACGAGTCAGGTGTGTGTTCATCTCACCTACTCTACACACACGAGTCTGGTGTGCGTTCATCTCACCTACTCCACACACACGAGTCAGGTGTGCGTTCATCTCACCTACTCTACACACACGAGTCAGGTGTGTGTTCATCTCACCTACTCTACACACACACACACACACGAGTCAGGTGTGTGTTCATCTCATCTACTCTACACACACGAGTCAGGTGTGCGTTTATCTCACCTACTCTACACACACACGAGTCAGGTGTGCGTTTATCTCACCTACTCTACACACACGAGTCAGGTGTGTGTTCATCTCACCTACTCTACACACACGAGTCTGGTGTGCGTTCATCTCACCTACTCCACACACACGAGTCAGGTGTGCGTTTATCTCACCTACTCTACACACACGAGTCAGGTGTGTGTTCATCTCACCTTCACTACACACACGAGTCAGGTGTGCGTTCATCTCACCTACTCCACACAAACGAGTCAGGTGTGCGTTCATCTCACCTACTCTACACACACGAGTCAGGTGTGCCTTCATCTCACCTACTCCACACACACGAGTCAGGTGTGCGTTCATCTCACCTTCTCTACACACACGAGTCAGGTGTGCGTTCATCTCACCTACTCTACACACACGAGTCAGGTGTGCGTTAATCTCATCTACTCTACACACACGAGTCAGGTGTGCGTTCATCTCACCTACTCTACACACACGAGTCAGGTGTGCGTTCATCTCACCTTCTCTACACACACGAGTCAGGTGTGCGTTCATCTCACCTACTCTACACACACGAGTCAGGTGTGCGTTCATCTCACCTACTCTACACACACGAGTCAGGTGTGCGTTCATCTCATCTACTCTACACACACGAGTCAGGTGTGCGTTCATCTCACCTACTCTACACACACGAGTCAGGTGTGTGTTCATCTCACCTACTCTACACACACACACACACACACACGAGTCAGGTGTGTGTTCATCTCATCTACTCTACACACACGAGTCAGGTGTGCGTTTATCTCACCTACTCTACACACACACGAGTCAGGTGTGCGTTTATCTCACCTACTCTACACACACGAGTCAGGTGTGTGTTCATCTCACCTACTCTACACACACGAGTCAGGTGTGCGTTCATCTCACCTACTCTACACACACGAGTCAGGTGTGCCTTCATCTCACCTACTCCACACACACGAGTCAGGTGTGCGTTCATCTCACCTTCTCTACACACACGAGTCAGGTGTGCGTTCATCTCACCTACTCTACACACACGAGTCAGGTGTGCGTTAATCTCATCTACTCTACACACACGAGTCAGGTGTGCGTTCGTCTCACCTACTCTACACACACGAGTCAAGTGTGCGTTCATCTCACCTACTCTACACACACGAGTCAGGTGTGCGTTCATCTCACCCTCTCTACACACACGAGTCAGGTGTGTGTTCATCTCACCTGCTCTACACACACGAGTCAGGTGTGCGTTCATCTCACCTACTCTACACACAAACACACACACGAGTCAGGTGTGTGTTCATCTCACCTACTCCACACACGAGTCAGGTGTGCGTTCATCTCGTCTACTCTTCACACACGAGTCAGGTGTGCGTTCATCTCACCTACTCTTCACACACGAGTCAGGTGTGCGTTTATCTCACCTACTCTACACACACGAGTCAGGTGTGTGTTCATCTCACCTACTCTACACACACACGAGTCAGGTGTGTGTTCATCTCACCTACTCTACACACACGAGTCAGGTGTGCTTTCATCTCACCTGCTCTACACACACGAGTCAGGTGTGTGTTCATCTCACCTCCTCTACACACACGAGTCAGGTGTGCGTTCATCTCACCTACTCTACACACACGAGTCAGGTGTGCGTTCATCTCACCTACTCTACACACACGAGTCAGGTGTGCGTTCATCTCACCTACTCTACACACACGAGTCAGGTGTGCGTTCATCTCACCCTCTCTACACACACGAGTCAGGTGTGTGTTCATCTCACCTGCTCTACACACACGAGTCAGGTGTGCGTTCATCTCACCCTCTCTACACACACGAGTCAGGTGTGTGTTCATCTCACCTTCTCTACACACACGAGTCAGGTGTGCGTTCATCTCACCCTCTCTACACACACGAGTCAGGTGTGAGTTCATCTCACCTTCTCTACACACACGAGTCAGGTGTGCGTTCATCTCATCTACTCTACACACACGAGTCAGGTGTGCGTTCATCTCACCTACTCTACACACACGAGTCAGGTGTGTGTTCATCTCAACTCCTCTACACACACGAGTCAGGTGTGCGTTCATCTCATCTACTCTACACACACGAGTCAGGTGTGCGTTCATCTCACCTACTCTACACACACACACACACACGAGTCAGGTGTGTGTTCATCTCACCTACTCCACACACACGAGTCAGGTGTGTGTTCATCTCACCTACTCTACACACACGAGTCAGGTGTGTGTTCATCTCACCTACTCTACACACACACACACACAGGAGTCAGGTGTGTGTTCATCTCACCTACTCCACACACACGAGTCAGGTGTGCGTTCATCTCACCTGCTCTACACACACGAGTCAGGTGTGCGTTCATCTCACCTACTCTACACACAAACACACACACGAGTCAGGTGTGTGTTCATCTCACCTACTCCACACACGAGTCAGGTGTGTGTTCATCTCACCTACTCCACACACGAGTCAGGTGTGTGTTCATCTCACCTTCTCTACACACACGAGTCAGGTGTGCGTTCATCTCACCTTCTCTACACACACGAGTCAGGTGTGCGTTCATCTCACCTACTCTACACACACGAGTCAGGTGTGCGTTTATCTCACCTACTCTACACACACGAGTCAGGTGTGCGTTTATCTCACCTACTCTACACACACACGAGTCAGGTGTGCGTTTATCTCACCTACTCTACACACACGAGTCAGGTGTGTGTTCATCTCACCTACTCTACACACACGAGTCTGGTGTGCGTTCATCTCACCTACTCCACACACACGAGTCAGGTGTGCGTTTATCTCACCTACTCTACACACACGAGTCAGGTGTGTGTTCATCTCACCTTCACTACACACACGAGTCAGGTGTGCGTTCATCTCACCTACTCCACACAAACGAGTCAGGTGTGCGTTCATCTCACCTACTCTACACACACGAGTCAGGTGTGCCTTCATCTCACCTACTCCACACACACGAGTCAGGTGTGCGTTCATCTCACCTTCTCTACACACACGAGTCAGGTGTGCGTTCATCTCACCTACTCTACACACACGAGTCAGGTGTGCGTTAATCTCATCTACTCTACACACACGAGTCAGGTGTGCGTTCATCTCACCTACTCTACACACACGAGTCAGGTGTGCGTTCATCTCACCTTCTCTACACACACGAGTCAGGTGTGCGTTCATCTCACCTACTCTACACACACGAGTCAGGTGTGCGTTCATCTCACCTACTCTACACACACGAGTCAGGTGTGCGTTCATCTCATCTACTCTACACACACGAGTCAGGTGTGCGTTCATCTCACCTACTCTACACACACGAGTCAGGTGTGTGTTCATCTCACCTACTCTACACACACACACACACACACACGAGTCAGGTGTGTGTTCATCTCATCTACTCTACACACACGAGTCAGGTGTGCGTTTATCTCACCTACTCTACACACACACGAGTCAGGTGTGCGTTTATCTCACCTACTCTACACACACGAGTCAGGTGTGTGTTCATCTCACCTACTCTCACACACGAGTCAGGTGTGTGTTCATCTCACCTTCACTACACACACGAGTCAGGTGTGCGTTCATCTCACCTACTCTACACACACGAGTCAGGTGTGCGTTCATCTCACCTACTCTACACACACGAGTCAGGTGTGCCTTCATCTCACCTACTCCACACACACGAGTCAGGTGTGTGTTCATCTCACCTTCTCTACACACACGAGTCAGGTGTGCGTTCATCTCACCTACTCTACACACACGAGTCAGGTGTGCGTTAATCTCATCTACTCTACACACACGAGTCAGGTGTGCGTTCATCTCACCTTCTCTACACACACGAGTCAGGTGTGCGTTCATCTCACCTACTCTACACACACGAGTCAGGTGTGCGTTCATCTCACCTTCTCTACACACACGAGTCAGGTGTGCGTTCGTCTCACCTACTCTACACACACGAGTCAGGTGTGCGTTCTTCTCACCTACTCTACACACACGAGTCAGGTGTGCGTTCGTCTCACCTACTCTACACACACGAGTCAGGTGTGCGTTCATCTCACCTACTCTACACACACGAGTCAGGTGTGCGTTCGTCTCACCTTCTCTACACACACGAGTCTGGTGTGCGTTCATCTCACCTACTCTACACACACGAGTCAGGTGTGCGTTCGTCTCACCTACTCTACACACACGAGTCAGGTGTGCGTTCGTCTCATCTACTCTACACACACGAGTCAGGTGTGCGTTCGTCTCACCTACTCTACACACACGAGTCAGGTGTGCGTTCGTCTCACCTACTCTACACACACGAGTCAGGTGTGCGTTCTTCTCACCTACTCTACACACACGAGTCAGGTGTGCGTTCATCTCACCTTCTCTACACACACGAGTCAGGTGTGTGTTCATCTCACCTTCTCTACACACACGAGTCAGGTGTGCGTTCATCTCACCTACTCTACACACACACACACACGAGTCAGGTGTGCGTTCATCTCACCTACTCTACACACACGAGTCAGGTGTGCGTTCATCTCACCTGCTCTACACACACGAGTCAGGTGTGTGTTCATCTCACCTACTCTACACACACACACACACACGAGTCAGGTGTGTGTTCATCTCACCTACTCTACACACACGAGTCAGGTGTGCGTTCATCTCACCTACTCTACACACACGAGTCAGGTGTGCGTTCATCTCACCTACTCTACACACAAACACACACACGAGTCAGGTGTGTGTTCATCTCACCTACTCCACACACGAGTCAGGTGTGTGTTCATCTCACCTACTCTACACACACGAGTCAGGTGTGCGTTCATCTCACCTACTCTACACACACACACACACGAGTCAGGTGTGTGTTCATCTCACCTACTCTACACACACGAGTCAGGTGTGCGTTCATCTCACCTGCTCTACACACACGAGTCAGGTGTGTGTTCATCTCACCTACTCTACACACACACACACACACGAGTCAGGTGTGTGTTCATCTCACCTACTCTACACACACGAGTCAGGTGTGCGTTCATCTCACCTACTCTACACACACGAGTCAGGTGTGCGTTCATCTCACCTACTCTACACACACGAGTCAGGTGTGCGTTCATCTCACCCTCTCTACACACACGAGTCAGGTGTGTGTTCATCTCACCTGCTCTACACACACGAGTCAGGTGTGCGTTCAATTCACCTACTCTACACACAAACACACACACGAGTCAGGTGTGTGTTCATCTCACCTACTCCACACACGAGTCAGGTGTGCGTTCATCTCGTCTACTCTTCACACACGAGTCAGGTGTGCGTTCATCTCACCTACTCTTCACACACGAGTCAGGTGTGCGTTTATCTCACCTACTCTACACACACGAGTCAGGTGTGCGTTCATCTCACCTACTCTACACACACGAGTCAGGTGTGCGTTAATCTCATCTACTCTACACACACGAGTCAGGTGTGCGTTCATCTCACCTACTCTACACACACGAGTCAGGTGTGCGTTCATCTCACCTTCTCTACACACACGAGTCAGGTGTGCGTTCATCTCACCTACTCTACACACACGAGTCAGGTGTGCGTTCATCTCACCTACTCTACACACACGAGTCAGGTGTGCGTTCATCTCACCTACTCTACACACACGAGTCAGGTGTGTGTTCATCTCACCTACTCTACACACACACACACACACACACGAGTCAGGTGTGTGTTCATCTCATCTACTCTACACACACGAGTCAGGTGTGCGTTTATCTCACCTACTCTACACACACACGAGTCAGGTGTGCGTTTATCTCACCTACTCTACACACACGAGTCAGGTGTGTGTTCATCTCACCTACTCTCACACACGAGTCAGGTGTGTGTTCATCTCACCTTCACTACACACACGAGTCAGGTGTGTGTTCATCTCACCTACTCTACACACACGAGTCAGGTGTGCGTTCATCTCACCTACTCTACACACACGAGTCAGGTGTGCCTTCATCTCACCTACTCCACACACACGAGTCAGGTGTGCGTTCATCTCACCTTCTCTACACACACGAGTCAGGTGTGCGTTCATCTCACCTACTCTACACACACGAGTCAGGTGTGCGTTAATCTCATCTACTCTACACACACGAGTCAGGTGTGCGTTCATCTCACCTTCTCTACACACACGAGTCAGGTGTGCGTTCATCTCACCTACTCTACACACACGAGTCAGGTGTGCGTTCATCTCACCTTCTCTACACACACGAGTCAGGTGTGCGTTCGTCTCACCTACTCTACACACACGAGTCAGGTGTGCGTTCTTCTCACCTACTCTACACACACGAGTCAGGTGTGCGTTCGTCTCACCTACTCTACACACACGAGTCAGGTGTGCGTTCGTCTCACCTACTCTACACACACGAGTCAGGTGTGCGTTCGTCTCACCTACTCTACACACACGAGTCAAGTGTGCGTTCATCTCACCTACTCTACACACACGAGTCAGGTGTGCGTTCGTCTCACCTTCTCTACACACACGAGTCTGGTGTGCGTTCATCTCACCTACTCTACACACACGAGTCAGGTGTGCGTTCATCTCACCTACTCTACACACACGAGTCAGGTGTGCGTTCATCTCACCTACTCTACACACACGAGTCAGGTGTGCGTTCGTCTCATCTACTCTACACACACGAGTCAGGTGTGCGTTCGTCTCACCTACTCTACACACACGAGTCAGGTGTGCGTTCGTCTCACCTACTCTACACACACGAGTCAGGTGTGCGTTCTTCTCACCTACTCTACACACACGAGTCAGGTGTGCGTTCATCTCACCTTCTCTACACACACGAGTCAGGTGTGTGTTCATCTCACCTTCTCTACACACACGAGTCAGGTGTGCGTTCATCTCACCTACTCTACACACACACACACACGAGTCAGGTGTGCGTTCATCTCACCTACTCTACACACACGAGTCAGGTGTGCGTTCATCCTACCTGCTCTACACACACGAGTCAGGTGTGTGTTCATCTCACCTACTCTACACACACACACACACACGAGTCAGGTGTGTGTTCATCTCACCTACTCTACACACACGAGTCAGGTGTGCGTTCATCTCACCTACTCTACACACACGAGTCAGGTGTGTGTTCATCTCACCTACTCTACACACAAACACACACACGAGTCAGGTGTGTGTTCATCTCACCTACTCCACACACGAGTCAGGTGTGCGTTCATCTCGTCTACTCTACACACACGAGTCAGGTGTGCGTTCATCTCACCTACTCTACACACACACACACACAAGTCAGGTGTGTGTTCATCTCACCTACTCTACACACACGAGTCAGGTGTGCGTTCATCTCACCTACTCTACACACACACACACACGAGTCAGGTGTGTGTTCATCTCACCTACTCTACACACACGAGTCAGGTGTGCGTTCATCTCACCTGCTCTACACACACGAGTCAGGTGTGTGTTCATCTCACCTACTCTACACACACACACACACACGAGTCAGGTGTGTGTTCATCTCACCTACTCTACACACACGAGTCAGGTGTGCGTTCATCTCACCTACTCTACACACACGAGTCAGGTGTGCGTTCATCTCACCTACTCTACACACACGAGTCAGGTGTGCGTTCATCTCACCCTCTCTACACACACGAGTCAGGTGTGTGTTCATCTCACCTGCTCTACACACACGAGTCAGGTGTGCGTTCATCTCACCTACTCTACACACAAACACACACACGAGTCAGGTGTGTGTTCATCTCACCTACTCCACACACGAGTCAGGTGTGCGTTCATCTCGTCTACTCTTCACACACGAGTCAGGTGTGCGTTCATCTCACCTACTCTTCACACACGAGTCAGGTGTGCGTTTATCTCACCTACTCTACACACACGAGTCAGGTGTGTGTTCATCTCACCTACTCTACACACACACGAGTCAGGTGTGTGTTCATCTCACCTACTCTACACACACGAGTCAGGTGTGCTTTCATCTCACCTGCTCTACACACACGAGTCAGGTGTGTGTTCATCTCACCTCCTCTACACACACGAGTCAGGTGTGCGTTCATCTCACCTACTCTACACACACGAGTCAGGTGTGCGTTCATCTCACCTACTCCACACACACGAGTCAGGTGTGCGTTCATCTCACCTACTCTACACACACGAGTCAGGTGTGCGTTCATCTCACCCTCTCTACACACACGAGTCAGGTGTGTGTTCATCTCACCTGCTCTACACACACGAGTCAGGTGTGCGTTCATCTCACCCTCTCTACACACACGAGTCAGGTGTGTGTTCATCTCACCTTCTCTACACACACGAGTCAGGTGTGCGTTCATCTCACACTCTCTACACACACGAGTCAGGTGTGAGTTCATCTCACCTTCTCTAAACACACGAGTCAGGTGTGCGTTCATCTCATCTACTCTACACACACGAGTCAGGTGTGCGTTCATCTCACCTACTCTACACACACGAGTCAGGTGTGTGTTCATCTCAACTCCTCTACACACACGAGTCAGGTGTGCGTTCATCTCATCTACTCTACACACACGAGTCAGGTGTGCGTTCATCTCACCTACTCTACACACACACACACACACGAGTCAGGTGTGTGTTCATCTCACCTACTCCACACACACGAGTCAGGTGTGTGTTCATCTCACCTACTCTACACACACGAGTCAGGTGTGTGTTCATCTCACCTACTCTACACACACACACACACAGGAGTCAGGTGTGTGTTCATCTCACCTACTCCACACACACGAGTCAGGTGTGCGTTCATCTCACCTGCTCTACACACACGAGTCAGGTGTGCGTTCATCTCACCTACTCTACACACAAACACACACACGAGTCAGGTGTGTGTTCATCTCACCTACTCCACACACGAGTCAGGTGTGTGTTCATCTCACCTACTCCACACACGAGTCAGGTGTGTGTTCATCTCACCTTCTCTACACACACGAGTCAGGTGTGCGTTCATCTCACCTTCTCTACACACACGAGTCAGGTGTGCGTTCATCTCACCTACTCTACACACACGAGTCAGGTGTGCGTTTATCTCACGTACTCTACACACACGAGTCAGGTGTGCGTTCATCTCACCTACTCTACACACACACACACACGAGTCAGGTGTGTGTTCATCTCACCTACTCCACACACACGAGTCAGGTGTGCGTTCATCTAATCTACTCTACACACACGAGTCAGGTGTGCGTTCATCTCACCTACTCTACACACACGAGTCTGGTGTGCGTTCATCTCACCTACTCTACACACACGAGTCAGGTGTGCGTTCATCTCACCTACTCTACACACACGAGTCAGGTGTGCGTTCATCTCACCTACTCTACACACACGAGTCAGGTGTGCGTTCATCTCACCTTCTCTACACACACGAGTCAGGTGTGCGTTCATCTCACCTTCTCTACACACACGAGTCAGGTGTGTGTTCATCTCACCTACTCTACACTCACGAGTCAGGTGTGCGTTCATCTAACCTACTCCACACACACGAGTCAGGTGTGTGTTCATCTAACCTACTCCACACACACGAGTCAGGTGTGTGTTCATCTCACCTACTCTACACACAAGTCAGGTGTGTGTTCATCTCACCTACTCTACACACACGAGTCAGGTGTGTGTTCATCTCACCTACTCCACACACACGAGTCAGGTGTGTGTTCATCTCACCTACTCTACACACACGAGTCAGGTGTGCTTTCATCTCACCTGCTCTACACACACGAGTCAGGTGTGTGTTCATCTCACCTCCTCTACACACACGAGTCAGGTGTGTGTTCATCTCACCTCCTCTACACACACGAGTCAGGTGTGCGTTCATCTCACCTACTCTACACACACGAGTCAGGTGTGCGTTCATCTCATCTACTCTACACACACGAGTCAGGTGTGCGTTCATCTCACCTTCTCTACACACACGAGTCAGGTGTGCGTTCATCTCACCTACTCTACACACACACACACACACACACACACGAGTCAGGTGTGTGTTCATCTCACCTACTCTACACACACACACACACACGAGTCAGGTGTGTGTTCATCTCACCTACTCTACACACACACACACACACGAGTCAGGTGTGCCTTCATCTCACCTACTCTACACACACGAGTCAGGTGTGTGTTCATCTCACCTACTCTACACACACACACACACACACGAGTCAGGTGTGCGTTCATCTCACCTACTCTACACACACGAGTCAGGTGTGTGTTCATCTCATCTACTCTACACACACGAGTCAGGTGTGCGTTCATCTCACCTTCTCTACACACACGAGTCAGGTGTGTGTTCATCTCACCTACTCTACACACACACACACACACACACACACGAGTCAGGTGTGCGTTCATCTCACCTACTCTACACACACGAGTCAGGTGTGCGTTCATCTCATCTACTCTACACACACGAGTCAGGTGTGTGTTCATCTCACCTACTCCACACACACGAGTCAGGTGTGTGTTCATCTCACCTACTCTACACACACGAGTCAGGTGTGTGTTCATCTCACCTACTCTACACACACACACACACAGGAGTCAGGTGTGTGTTCATCTCACCTACTCCACACACACGAGTCAGGTGTGCGTTCATCTCACCTGCTCTACACACACGAGTCAGGTGTGCGTTCATCTCACCTACTCTACACACAAACACACACACGAGTCAGGTGTGTGTTCATCTCACCTACTCCACACACACGAGTCAGGTGTGCGTTCATCTCACCTGCTCTACACACACGAGTCAGGTGTGCGTTCATCTCACCTACTCTACACACAAACACACACACGAGTCAGGTGTGTGTTCATCTCACCTTCTCCACACACACGAGTCAGGTGTGTGTTCATCTCACCTTCTCTACACACACGAGTCAGGTGTGCGTTCATCTCACCTACTCTACACACACACACACACGAGTCAGGTGTGTGTTCATCTCACCTACTCCACACACACGAGTCAGGTGTGCGTTCATCTAATCTACTCTACACACACGAGTCAGGTGTGTGTTCATCTCACCTACTCTACACACACGAGTCAGGTGTGTGTTCATCTCACCTTCTCTACACACACGAGTCAGGTGTGTGTTCATCTCACCCACTCTACACACACGAGTCAGGTGTGTGTTCATCTCACCTCCTCTACACACACGAGTCAGGTGTGTGTTCATCTCAACTCCTCTACACACACGAGTCAGGTGTGCGTTCATCTCATCTACTCTACACACACGAGTCAGGTGTGCGGTCATCTCATCTACTCTACACACACGAGTCAGGTGTGCGTTCATCTCATCTACTCTACACACACGAGTCAGGTGTGCGTTTATCTCATCTACTCTACACACACGAGTCAGGTGTGCGTTCATCTCACCTACTCTACACACACGAGTCAGGTGTGCGTTCATCTCACCTTCTCTACACACACGAGTCAGGTGTGCGTTCATCTCACCTTCTCTACACACACGAGTCAGGTGTGCGTTCATCTCACCTTCTCTACACACACGAGTCAGGTGTGCGTTCATCTCACCTTCTCTACACACACGAGTCAGGTGTGCGTTCATCTCACCTACTCTACACACACGAGTCAGGTGTGCGTTCATCTCATCTACTCTACACACACGAGTCAGGTGTGCGTTCATCTCACCTACTCTACACACACGAGTCTGGTGTGCGTTCATCTCACCTACTCTACACACACGAGTCAGGTGTGTGTTCATCTCAACTACTCTACACACACACACACACACGAGTCAGGTGTGCGTTCATCTCACCTACTCTACACACACGAGTCAGGTGTGCGTTCATCTCATCTACTCTACACACACGAGTCAGGTGTGTGTTCATCTCATCTACTCTACACACACGAGTCAGGTGTGTGTTCATCTCACCTACTCTACACACACACACACACACACACACACGAGTCAGGTGTGTGTTCATCTCACCTACTCTACACACACACACACACACGAGTCAGGTGTGCGTTCATCTCACCTACTCTACACACACGAGTCAGGTGTGTGTTCATCTCACCTACTCTACACACACACACACACACAAGAGTCAGGTGTGCGTTCATCTCACCTACTCTACACACACGAGTCAGGTGTGTGTTCATCTCACCTACTCTACACACACACACACACACGAGTCAGGTTGCGTTCATCTCACCTACTCTACACACACGAGTCAGGTGTGTGTTCATCTCATCTACTCTACACACACGAGTCAGGTGTGCGTTCATCTGACCTTCTCTACACACACGAGTCAGGTGTGTGTTCATCTCACCTACTCTACACACACACACACACACACACACACGAGTCAGGTGTGCGTTCATCTCACCTACTCTACACACACGAGTCAGGTGTGCGTTCATCTCATCTACTCTACACACACGAGTCAGGTGTGCGTTCATCTCACCTACTCTACACACACGAGTCAGGTGTGTGTTCATCTCACCTACTCTACACACACACACACACACACACACACACACATGAGTCAGGTGTGTGTTCATCTCACCTACTCTACACACACACACACACACACACACACACACGAGTCAGGTGTGCGTTCATCTCACCTACTCTACACACACGAGTCAGGTGTGCGTTCATCTCACCTACTCTACACACACGAGTCAGGTGTGCGTTCATCTCATCTACTCTACACACACGAGTCAGGTGTGCGTTCATCTCACCTACTCTACACACACGAGTCAGGTGTGTGTTCATCTCACCTACTCTACACACACACACACACACGAGTCAGGTGTGTGTTCATCTCATCTACTCTACACACACGAGTCAGGTGTGCGTTTATCTCACCTACTCTACACACACACGAGTCAGGTGTGCGTTTATCTCACCTACTCTACACACACGAGTCAGGTGTGTGTTCATCTCACCTACTCTACACACACGAGTCTGGTGTGCGTTCATCTCACCTACTCCACACACACGAGTCAGGTGTGCGTTCATCTCACCTACTCTACACACACGAGTCAGGTGTGTGTTCATCTCACCTACTCTACACACACACACACACACGAGTCAGGTGTGTGTTCATCTCATCTACTCTACACACACGAGTCAGGTGTGCGTTTATCTCACCTACTCTACACACACACGAGTCAGGTGTGCGTTTATCTCACCT
The DNA here is from genome assembly GCF_946808225.1 of Silurus aristotelis. Taxonomy (NCBI): domain Eukaryota; kingdom Metazoa; phylum Chordata; class Actinopteri; order Siluriformes; family Siluridae; genus Silurus; species Silurus aristotelis. The sequence continues at coordinate 1,629,358 of NC_139580.1, forward strand.
ACTCTACACACACGAGTCAGGTGTGTGTTCATCTCACCTACTCTACACACACGAGTCTGGTGTGCGTTCATCTCACCTACTCCACACACACGAGTCAGGTGTGCGTTTATCTCACCTACTCTACACACACGAGTCAGGTGTGTGTTCATCTCACCTTCACTACACACACGAGTCAGGTGTGCGTTCATCTCACCTACTCCACACAAACGAGTCAGGTGTGCGTTCATCTCACCTACTCTACACACACGAGTCAGGTGTGCCTTCATCTCACCTACTCCACACACACGAGTCAGGTGTGCGTTCATCTCACCTTCTCTACACACACGAGTCAGGTGTGCGTTCATCTCACCTACTCTACACACACGAGTCAGGTGTGCGTTAATCTCATCTACTCTACACACACGAGTCAGGTGTGCGTTCATCTCACCTACTCTACACACACGAGTCAGGTGTGCGTTCATCTCACCTTCTCTACACACACGAGTCAGGTGTGCGTTCATCTCACCTACTCTACACACACGAGTCAGGTGTGCGTTCATCTCACCTACTCTACACACACGAGTCAGGTGTGCGTTCATCTCATCTACTCTACACACACGAGTCAGGTGTGCGTTCATCTCACCTACTCTACACACACGAGTCAGGTGTGTGTTCATCTCACCTACTCTACACACACACACACACACACACGAGTCAGGTGTGTGTTCATCTCATCTACTCTACACACACGAGTCAGGTGTGCGTTTATCTCACCTACTCTACACACACACGAGTCAGGTGTGCGTTTATCTCACCTACTCTACACACACGAGTCAGGTGTGTGTTCATCTCACCTACTCTACACACACGAGTCAGGTGTGCGTTCATCTCACCTACTCTACACACACGAGTCAGGTGTGCCTTCATCTCACCTACTCCACACACACGAGTCAGGTGTGCGTTCATCTCACCTTCTCTACACACACGAGTCAGGTGTGCGTTCATCTCACCTACTCTACACACACGAGTCAGGTGTGCGTTAATCTCATCTACTCTACACACACGAGTCAGGTGTGCGTTCGTCTCACCTACTCTACACACACGAGTCAAGTGTGCGTTCATCTCACCTACTCTACACACACGAGTCAGGTGTGCGTTCATCTCACCCTCTCTACACACACGAGTCAGGTGTGTGTTCATCTCACCTGCTCTACACACACGAGTCAGGTGTGCGTTCATCTCACCTACTCTACACACAAACACACACACGAGTCAGGTGTGTGTTCATCTCACCTACTCCACACACGAGTCAGGTGTGCGTTCATCTCGTCTACTCTTCACACACGAGTCAGGTGTGCGTTCATCTCACCTACTCTTCACACACGAGTCAGGTGTGCGTTTATCTCACCTACTCTACACACACGAGTCAGGTGTGTGTTCATCTCACCTACTCTACACACACACGAGTCAGGTGTGTGTTCATCTCACCTACTCTACACACACGAGTCAGGTGTGCTTTCATCTCACCTGCTCTACACACACGAGTCAGGTGTGTGTTCATCTCACCTCCTCTACACACACGAGTCAGGTGTGCGTTCATCTCACCTACTCTACACACACGAGTCAGGTGTGCGTTCATCTCACCTACTCTACACACACAAGTCAGGTGTGCGTTCATCTCACCTACTCTACACACACGAGTCAGGTGTGCGTTCATCTCACCCTCTCTACACACACGAGTCAGGTGTGTGTTCATCTCACCTGCTCTACACACACGAGTCATGTGTGCGTTCATCTCACCCTCTCTACACACACGAGTCAGGTGTGTGTTCATCTCACCTTCTCTACACACACGAGTCAGGTGTGCGTTCATCTCACCCTCTCTACACACACGAGTCAGGTGTGAGTTCATCTCACCTTCTCTACACACACGAGTCAGGTGTGCGTTCATCTCATCTACTCTACACACACGAGTCAGGTGTGCGTTCATCTCACCTACTCTACACACACGAGTCAGGTGTGTGTTCATCTCAACTCCTCTACACACACGAGTCAGGTGTGCGTTCATCTCATCTACTCTACACACACGAGTCAGGTGTGCGTTCATCTCACCTACTCTACACACACACACACACACGAGTCAGGTGTGTGTTCATCTCACCTACTCCACACACACGAGTCAGGTGTGTGTTCATCTCACCTACTCTACACACACGAGTCAGGTGTGTGTTCATCTCACCTACTCTACACACACACACACACAGGAGTCAGGTGTGTGTTCATCTCACCTACTCCACACACACGAGTCAGGTGTGCGTTCATCTCACCTGCTCTACACACACGAGTCAGGTGTGCGTTCATCTCACCTACTCTACACACAAACACACACACGAGTCAGGTGTGTGTTCATCTCACCTACTCCACACACGAGTCAGGTGTGTGTTCATCTCACCTACTCCACACACGAGTCAGGTGTGTGTTCATCTCACCTTCTCTACACACACGAGTCAGGTGTGCGTTCATCTCACCTTCTCTACACACACGAGTCAGGTGTGCGTTCATCTCACCTACTCTACACACACGAGTCAGGTGTGCGTTTATCTCACCTACTCTACACACACGAGTCAGGTGTGCGTTTATCTCACCTACTCTACACACACACGAGTCAGGTGTGCGTTTATCTCACCTACTCTACACACACGAGTCAGGTGTGTGTTCATCTCACCTACTCTACACACACGAGTCTGGTGTGCGTTCATCTCACCTACTCCACACACACGAGTCAGGTGTGCGTTTATCTCACCTACTCTACACACACGAGTCAGGTGTGTGTTCATCTCACCTTCACTACACACACGAGTCAGGTGTGCGTTCATCTCACCTACTCCACACAAACGAGTCAGGTGTGCGTTCATCTCACCTACTCTACACACACGAGTCAGGTGTGCCTTCATCTCACCTACTCCACACACACGAGTCAGGTGTGCGTTCATCTCACCTTCTCTACACACACGAGTCAGGTGTGCGTTCATCTCACCTACTCTACACACACGAGTCAGGTGTGCGTTAATCTCATCTACTCTACACACACGAGTCAGGTGTGCGTTCATCTCACCTACTCTACACACACGAGTCAGGTGTGCGTTCATCTCACCTTCTCTACACACACGAGTCAGGTGTGCGTTCATCTCACCTACTCTACACACACGAGTCAGGTGTGCGTTCATCTCACCTACTCTACACACACGAGTCAGGTGTGCGTTCATCTCATCTACTCTACACACACGAGTCAGGTGTGCGTTCATCTCACCTACTCTACACACACGAGTCAGGTGTGTGTTCATCTCACCTACTCTACACACACACACACACACACACGAGTCAGGTGTGTGTTCATCTCATCTACTCTACACACACGAGTCAGGTGTGCGTTTATCTCACCTACTCTACACACACACGAGTCAGGTGTGCGTTTATCTCACCTACTCTACACACACGAGTCAGGTGTGTGTTCATCTCACCTACTCTCACACACGAGTCAGGTGTGTGTTCATCTCACCTTCACTACACACACGAGTCAGGTGTGCGTTCATCTCACCTACTCTACACACACGAGTCAGGTGTGCGTTCATCTCACCTACTCTACACACACGAGTCAGGTGTGCCTTCATCTCACCTACTCCACACACACGAGTCAGGTGTGTGTTCATCTCACCTTCTCTACACACACGAGTCAGGTGTGCGTTCATCTCACCTACTCTACACACACGAGTCAGGTGTGCGTTAATCTCATCTACTCTACACACACGAGTCAGGTGTGCGTTCATCTCACCTTCTCTACACACACGAGTCAGGTGTGCGTTCATCTCACCTACTCTACACACACGAGTCAGGTGTGCGTTCATCTCACCTTCTCTACACACACGAGTCAGGTGTGCGTTCGTCTCACCTACTCTACACACACGAGTCAGGTGTGCGTTCTTCTCACCTACTCTACACACACGAGTCAGGTGTGCGTTCGTCTCACCTACTCTACACACACGAGTCAGGTGTGCGTTCATCTCACCTACTCTACACACACGAGTCAGGTGTGCGTTCGTCTCACCTTCTCTACACACACGAGTCTGGTGTGCGTTCATCTCACCTACTCTACACACACGAGTCAGGTGTGCGTTCGTCTCACCTACTCTACACACACGAGTCAGGTGTGCGTTCATCTCACCTACTCTACACACACGAGTCAGGTGTGCGTTCGTCTCATCTACTCTACACACACGAGTCAGGTGTGCGTTCGTCTCACCTACTCTACACACACGAGTCAGGTGTGCGTTCGTCTCACCTACTCTACACACACGAGTCAGGTGTGCGTTCTTCTCACCTACTCTACACACACGAGTCAGGTGTGCGTTCATCTCACCTTCTCTACACACACGAGTCAGGTGTGTGTTCATCTCACCTTCTCTACACACACGAGTCAGGTGTGCGTTCATCTCACCTACTCTACACACACACACACACGAGTCAGGTGTGCGTTCATCTCACCTACTCTACACACACGAGTCAGGTGTGCGTTCATCTCACCTGCTCTACACACACGAGTCAGGTGTGTGTTCATCTCACCTACTCTACACACACACACACACACGAGTCAGGTGTGTGTTCATCTCACCTACTCTACACACACGAGTCAGGTGTGCGTTCATCTCACCTACTCTACACACACGAGTCAGGTGTGCGTTCATCTCACCTACTCTACACACAAACACACACACGAGTCAGGTGTGTGTTCATCTCACCTACTCCACACACGAGTCAGGTGTGTGTTCATCTCACCTACTCTACACACACGAGTCAGGTGTGCGTTCATCTCACCTACTCTACACACACACACACACGAGTCAGGTGTGTGTTCATCTCACCTACTCTACACACACGAGTCAGGTGTGCGTTCATCTCACCTGCTCTACACACACGAGTCAGGTGTGTGTTCATCTCACCTACTCTACACACACACACACACACGAGTCAGGTGTGTGTTCATCTCACCTACTCTACACACACGAGTCAGGTGTGCGTTCATCTCACCTACTCTACACACACGAGTCAGGTGTGCGTTCATCTCACCTACTCTACACACACGAGTCAGGTGTGCGTTCATCTCACCCTCTCTACACACACGAGTCAGGTGTGTGTTCATCTCACCTGCTCTACACACACGAGTCAGGTGTGCGTTCAATTCACCTACTCTACACACAAACACACACACGAGTCAGGTGTGTGTTCATCTCACCTACTCCACACACGAGTCAGGTGTGCGTTCATCTCGTCTACTCTTCACACACGAGTCAGGTGTGCGTTCATCTCACCTACTCTTCACACACGAGTCAGGTGTGCGTTTATCTCACCTACTCTACACACACGAGTCAGGTGTGCGTTCATCTCACCTACTCTACACACACGAGTCAGGTGTGCGTTAATCTCATCTACTCTACACACACGAGTCAGGTGTGCGTTCATCTCACCTACTCTACACACACGAGTCAGGTGTGCGTTCATCTCACCTTCTCTACACACACGAGTCAGGTGTGCGTTCATCTCACCTACTCTACACACACGAGTCAGGTGTGCGTTCATCTCACCTACTCTACACACACGAGTCAGGTGTGCGTTCATCTCACCTACTCTACACACACGAGTCAGGTGTGTGTTCATCTCACCTACTCTACACACACACACACACACACACGAGTCAGGTGTGTGTTCATCTCATCTACTCTACACACACGAGTCAGGTGTGCGTTTATCTCACCTACTCTACACACACACGAGTCAGGTGTGCGTTTATCTCACCTACTCTACACACACGAGTCAGGTGTGTGTTCATCTCACCTACTCTCACACACGAGTCAGGTGTGTGTTCATCTCACCTTCACTACACACACGAGTCAGGTGTGTGTTCATCTCACCTACTCTACACACACGAGTCAGGTGTGCGTTCATCTCACCTACTCTACACACACGAGTCAGGTGTGCCTTCATCTCACCTACTCCACACACACGAGTCAGGTGTGCGTTCATCTCACCTTCTCTACACACACGAGTCAGGTGTGCGTTCATCTCACCTACTCTACACACACGAGTCAGGTGTGCGTTAATCTCATCTACTCTACACACACGAGTCAGGTGTGCGTTCATCTCACCTTCTCTACACACACGAGTCAGGTGTGCGTTCATCTCACCTACTCTACACACACGAGTCAGGTGTGCGTTCATCTCACCTTCTCTACACACACGAGTCAGGTGTGCGTTCGTCTCACCTACTCTACACACACGAGTCAGGTGTGCGTTCTTCTCACCTACTCTACACACACGAGTCAGGTGTGCGTTCGTCTCACCTACTCTACACACACGAGTCAGGTGTGCGTTCGTCTCACCTACTCTACACACACGAGTCAGGTGTGCGTTCGTCTCACCTACTCTACACACACGAGTCAAGTGTGCGTTCATCTCACCTACTCTACACACACGAGTCAGGTGTGCGTTCGTCTCACCTTCTCTACACACACGAGTCTGGTGTGCGTTCATCTCACCTACTCTACACACACGAGTCAGGTGTGCGTTCATCTCACCTACTCTACACACACGAGTCAGGTGTGCGTTCATCTCACCTACTCTACACACACGAGTCAGGTGTGCGTTCGTCTCATCTACTCTACACACACGAGTCAGGTGTGCGTTCGTCTCACCTACTCTACACACACGAGTCAGGTGTGCGTTCGTCTCACCTACTCTACACACACGAGTCAGGTGTGCGTTCTTCTCACCTACTCTACACACACGAGTCAGGTGTGCGTTCATCTCACCTTCTCTACACACACGAGTCAGGTGTGTGTTCATCTCACCTTCTCTACACACACGAGTCAGGTGTGCGTTCATCTCACCTACTCTACACACACACACACACGAGTCAGGTGTGCGTTCATCTCACCTACTCTACACACACGAGTCAGGTGTGCGTTCATCCTACCTGCTCTACACACACGAGTCAGGTGTGTGTTCATCTCACCTACTCTACACACACACACACACACGAGTCAGGTGTGTGTTCATCTCACCTACTCTACACACACGAGTCAGGTGTGCGTTCATCTCACCTACTCTACACACACGAGTCAGGTGTGTGTTCATCTCACCTACTCTACACACAAACACACACACGAGTCAGGTGTGTGTTCATCTCACCTACTCCACACACGAGTCAGGTGTGCGTTCATCTCGTCTACTCTACACACACGAGTCAGGTGTGCGTTCATCTCACCTACTCTACACACACACACACACAAGTCAGGTGTGTGTTCATCTCACCTACTCTACACACACGAGTCAGGTGTGCGTTCATCTCACCTACTCTACACACACACACACACGAGTCAGGTGTGTGTTCATCTCACCTACTCTACACACACGAGTCAGGTGTGCGTTCATCTCACCTGCTCTACACACACGAGTCAGGTGTGTGTTCATCTCACCTACTCTACACACACACACACACACGAGTCAGGTGTGTGTTCATCTCACCTACTCTACACACACGAGTCAGGTGTGCGTTCATCTCACCTACTCTACACACACGAGTCAGGTGTGCGTTCATCTCACCTACTCTACACACACGAGTCAGGTGTGCGTTCATCTCACCCTCTCTACACACACGAGTCAGGTGTGTGTTCATCTCACCTGCTCTACACACACGAGTCAGGTGTGCGTTCATCTCACCTACTCTACACACAAACACACACACGAGTCAGGTGTGTGTTCATCTCACCTACTCCACACACGAGTCAGGTGTGCGTTCATCTCGTCTACTCTTCACACACGAGTCAGGTGTGCGTTCATCTCACCTACTCTTCACACACGAGTCAGGTGTGCGTTTATCTCACCTACTCTACACACACGAGTCAGGTGTGTGTTCATCTCACCTACTCTACACACACACGAGTCAGGTGTGTGTTCATCTCACCTACTCTACACACACGAGTCAGGTGTGCTTTCATCTCACCTGCTCTACACACACGAGTCAGGTGTGTGTTCATCTCACCTCCTCTACACACACGAGTCAGGTGTGCGTTCATCTCACCTACTCTACACACACGAGTCAGGTGTGCGTTCATCTCACCTACTCCACACACACGAGTCAGGTGTGCGTTCATCTCACCTACTCTACACACACGAGTCAGGTGTGCGTTCATCTCACCCTCTCTACACACACGAGTCAGGTGTGTGTTCATCTCACCTGCTCTACACACACGAGTCAGGTGTGCGTTCATCTCACCCTCTCTACACACACGAGTCAGGTGTGTGTTCATCTCACCTTCTCTACACACACGAGTCAGGTGTGCGTTCATCTCACACTCTCTACACACACGAGTCAGGTGTGAGTTCATCTCACCTTCTCTAAACACACGAGTCAGGTGTGCGTTCATCTCATCTACTCTACACACACGAGTCAGGTGTGCGTTCATCTCACCTACTCTACACACACGAGTCAGGTGTGTGTTCATCTCAACTCCTCTACACACACGAGTCAGGTGTGCGTTCATCTCATCTACTCTACACACACGAGTCAGGTGTGCGTTCATCTCACCTACTCTACACACACACACACACACGAGTCAGGTGTGTGTTCATCTCACCTACTCCACACACACGAGTCAGGTGTGTGTTCATCTCACCTACTCTACACACACGAGTCAGGTGTGTGTTCATCTCACCTACTCTACACACACACACACACAGGAGTCAGGTGTGTGTTCATCTCACCTACTCCACACACACGAGTCAGGTGTGCGTTCATCTCACCTGCTCTACACACACGAGTCAGGTGTGCGTTCATCTCACCTACTCTACACACAAACACACACACGAGTCAGGTGTGTGTTCATCTCACCTACTCCACACACGAGTCAGGTGTGTGTTCATCTCACCTACTCCACACACGAGTCAGGTGTGTGTTCATCTCACCTTCTCTACACACACGAGTCAGGTGTGCGTTCATCTCACCTTCTCTACACACACGAGTCAGGTGTGCGTTCATCTCACCTACTCTACACACACGAGTCAGGTGTGCGTTTATCTCACCTACTCTACACACACGAGTCAGGTGTGCGTTCATCTCACCTACTCTACACACACACACACACGAGTCAGGTGTGTGTTCATCTCACCTACTCCACACACACGAGTCAGGTGTGCGTTCATCTAATCTACTCTACACACACGAGTCAGGTGTGCGTTCATCTCACCTACTCTACACACACGAGTCAGGTGTGTGTTCATCTCACCTTCTCTACACACACGAGTCAGGTGTGTGTTCATCTCACCCACTCTTCACACACGAGTCAGGTGTGTGTTCATCTCACCTACTCTACACACACGAGTCAGGTGTGCGTTCATCTCATCTACTCTACACACACGAGTCAGGTGTGCGTTCATCTCATCTACTCTACACACACGAGTCAGGTGTGTGTTCATCTCACCTACTCTACACACACGAGTCAGGTGTGCGTTCATCTCACCTGCTCTACACACACGAGTCAGGTGTGTGTTCATCTCACCTACTCTACACACACACACACACACACACGAGTCAGGTGTGTGTTCATCTCACCTACTCTACACACACACGAGTCAGGTGTGTGTTCATCTCACCTACTCTACACACACACGAGTCAGGTGTGTGTTCATCTCACCTACTCTACACACACGAGTCAGGTGTGCGTTCATCTCACCTACTCTACACACACACGAGTCAGGTGTGCGTTCATCTCACCTACTCTACACACACGAGTCAGGTGTGCGTTCATCTCACCTGCTCTACACACACGAGTCAGGTGTGTGTTCATCTCATCTACTCTACACACACGAGTCAGGTTTGCGTTCATATCACCTGCTCTACACACTCGAGTCAGGTGTGCGTTCATCTCACCTACTCTACACACACGAGTCAGGTGTGTGTTCATCTCATCTACTCTACACACACGAGTCAGGTGTGCGTTCATCTCACCTACTCTACACACACGAGTCAGGTTTGCGTTCATATCACCTACTCTACACACACGAGTCAGGTGTGCGTTCATCTCACCTACTCTACACACACGAGTCAGGTGTGTGTTCATCTCACCTTCTCTACACACACGAGTCAGGTGTGCGTTCATCTCACCTACTCTACACACACGAGTCAGGTGTGCGTTCATCTCACCTACTCTACACACACGAGTCAGGTGTGCGTTCATCTCACCTACTCTACACACACGAGTCAGGTGTGTGTTCATCTCACCTTCTCTACACACACGAGTCAGGTGTGCGTTCATCTCACCTTCTCTACACACACGAGTCAGGTGTGCGTTCATCTCACCTTCTCTACACTCATGAGTCAGGTGTGCGTTCATCTCACCTACTCTACACACACACACGCGAGTCAGGTGTGTGTTCATCTCACCTACTCCACACACACGAGTCAGGTGTGTGTTCATCTCACCTACTCTACACACACGAGTCAGGTGTGCGTTCATCTCACCTGCTCTACACACACGAGTCAGGTGTGTGTTCATCTCACCTACTCTACACACACACACACACACGAGTCAGGTGTGTGTTCATCTCACCTACTCCACACACACGAGTCAGGTGTGTGTTCATCTCACCTACTCCACACACACGAGTCAGGTGTGTGTTCATCTCACCTACTCCACACACACGAGTCAGGTGTGTGTTCATCTCACCTACTCTACACACACGAGTCAGGTTTGCGTTCATCTCACCTACTCTACACACACGAGTCAGGTGTGCGTTCATCTCACCTTCTCTACACACACGAGTCAGGTGTGCGTTCATCTCATCTACTCTACACACACGAGTCAGGTGTGTGTTTATCTCACCTACTCTACACACACACACGAGTCAGGTGTGTGTTCATCTCACCTACTCTACACACACGAGTCAGGTGTGCGTTCATCTCATCTACTCTACACACACGAGTCAGGTGTGTGTTTATCTAACCTACTCTACACACACACACGAGTCAGGTGTGTGTTCATCTCACCTACTCTACACACACGAGTCAGGTGTGCGTTCATCTCATCTACTCTACACACACGAGTCAGGTGTGCGTTCATCTCACCTACTCTACACACTCGAGTCAGGTGTGCGTTCATCTCACCTACTCTACACACACGAGTCAGGTGTGCGTTCATCTCACCTTCTCTACACACACGAGTCAGGTGTGCGTTCATCTCATCTACTCTACACACACGAGTCAGGTGTGTGTTTATCTCACCTACTCTACACACACACACGAGTCAGGTGTGTGTTCATCTCACCTACTCTACACACACGAGTCAGGTGTGCGTTCATCTCATCTACTCTACACACACGAGTCAGGTGTGCGTTCATCTCACCTACTCTACACACTCGAGTCAGGTGTGCGTTCATCTCACCTACTCTACACACACGAGTCAGGTGTGCGTTCATCTCACCTTCTCTACACACACGAGTCAGGTGTGCGTTCATCTCATCTACTCTACACACACGAGTCAGGTGTGTGTTTATCTCACCTACTCTACACACACACACGAGTCAGGTGTGTGTTCATCTCACCTACTCTACACACACGAGTCAGGTGTGCGTTCATCTCATCTACTCTACACACACGAGTCAGGTGTGCGTTCATCTCACCTACTCTACACACTCGAGTCAGGTGTGCGTTCATCTCACCTTCTCTACACACACGAGTCAGGTGTGCGTTCATCTCACCTTCTCTACACACTCGAGTCAGGTGTGCGTTCATCTCACCTACTCTACACACATGAGTCAGGTGTGTGTTCATCTCACCTGCTCTACACACACGAGTCAGGTGTGTGTTCATCTCACCTGCTCTACACACACGAGTCAGGTGTGTGTTCATTTCACCTACTCTACACACACGAGTCAGGTGTGCGTTCATCTCACCTGCTCTACACACACGAGTCAGGTGTGTGTTCATCTCACCTACTCTACACACACGAGTCAGGTGTGCGTTCATCTCACCTACTCTACACACACACGAGTCAGGTGTGTGTTCATCTCACCTTCTCTACACTCACGAGTCAGGTGTGCGTTCATCTCACCTGCTCTACACACACGAGTCAGGTGTGCGTTCATCTCATCTACTCTACACACACGAGTCAGGTGTGCGTTCATTTCACCTACTCTACACACACGAGTCAGGTGTGCGTTCATCTCACCTACTCTACACACACACGAGTCAGGTGTGCGTTCATCTCACCTACTCTACACACACGAGTCAGGTGTGCGTTCATCTCACCTCCTCTACACACACGAGTCAGGTGTGCGTTCATCTCACCTACTCTACACACACGAGTCAGGTGTGCGTTCATCTCATCTACTCTACACACACGAGTCAGGTGTGCGTTCATTTCACCTACTCTACACACACGAGTCAGGTGTGCGTTCATCTCACCTTCTCTACACACACGAGTCAGGTGTGCGTTCATCTCACCTACTCTACACACACACGAGTCAGGTGTGCGTTCATCTCACCTACTCTACACACACGAGTCAGGTGTGCGTTCATCTCACCTGCTCTACACACACGAGTCAGGTGTGCGTTCATCTCACCTGCTCTACACACACGAGTCAGGTGTGCGTTCATCTCACCTACTCTACACACACGAGTCAGGTGTGCGTTCATCTCACCTACTCTACACACACGAGTCAGGTGTGCGTTCATCTCACCTTCTCTACACACACGAGTCAGGTGTGCGTTCATCTCATCTGCTCTACACACACGAGTCAGGTGTGCGTTCATCTCACCTGCTCTACACACACGAGTCAGGTGTGCGTTCATCTCATCTGCTCTACACACACGAGTCAGGTGTGCGTTCATCTCACCTACTCTACACACACGAGTCAGATGTGCGTTCATCTCACCTGCTCTACACACACGAGTCAGGTGTGCGTTCATCTCACCTACTCTACACACACGAGTCAGGTGTGCGTTCATCTCATCTACTCTACACACACGAGTCAGGTGTGCGTTCATTTCACCTACTCTACACACACGAGTCAGGTGTGCGTTCATCTCACCTACTCTACACTCACGAGTCAGGTGTGCGTTCATCTCACCTACTCTACACACACGAGTCAGGTGTGCGTTCATCTCACCTACTCTACACACACACGAGTCAGGTGTGTGTTCATCTCACCTACTCTACACACACACGAGTCAGGTGTGCGTTCATCTCACCTACTCTACACACACGAGTCAGGTGTGTGTTCATCTCACCTTCTCTACACTCACGAGTCAGGTGTGCGTTCATCTCACCTTCTCTACACACACGAGTCAGGTGTGCGTTCATCTCATCTACTCTACACACACGAGTCAGGTGTGCGTTCATCTCACCTTCTCTACACACACGAGTCAGGTGTGTGTTCATCTTACCTACTCTACACACACGAGTCAGGTGTGCGTTCATCTCACCTTCTCTACACACACGAGTCAGGTGTGCGTTCATCTCACCTGCTCTACACACACGAGTCAGGTGTGCGTTCATCTCACCTGCTCTACACACACGAGTCAGGTGTGCGTTCATCTCACCTGCTCTACACACACGAGTCAGGTGTGCGTTCATCTCACCTGCTCTACACACACGAGTCAGGTGTGCGTTCATCTCATCTACTCTACACACACGAGTCAGGTGTGCGTTCATTTTACCTACTCTACACACACGAGTCAGGTGTGTGTTCATCTCACCTTCTCTACACACACGAGTCAGGTGTGCGTTCATCTCACCTACTCTACACACACGAGTCAGGTGTGCGTTCATCTCACCTTCTCTACACACACGAGTCAGGTGTGCGTTCATCTCACCTGCTCTACACACACGAGTCAGGTGTGCGTTCATCTCACCTTCTCTACACACACGAGTCAGGTGTGCGTTCATCTCACCTACTCTACACACACACGAGTCAGGTGTGCGTTCATCTCACCTACTCTACACACACGAGTCAGTCGTGCGTTCATCTCACCTTCTCTACACACACGAGTCAGGTGTGCGTTCATCTCACCTTCTCTACACACACGAGTCAGGTGTGCGTTCATCTCACCTTCTCTACACACACGAGTCAGGTGTGCGTTCATCTCACCTTCTCTACACTCACGAGTCAGGTGTGCGTTCATCTCACCTTCTCTACACACACGAGTCAGGTGTGCGTTCATCTCACCTTCTCTACACACACGAGTCAGGTGTGCGTTCATCTCACCTACTCTACACACACGAGTCAGGTGTGCGTTCATCTCACCTACTCTACACACACGAGTCAGGTGTGCGTTCATCTCACCTCCTCTACACACACGAGTCAGGTGTGCGTTCATCTCACCTCCTCTACACACACGAGTCAGGTGTGCGTTCATCTCACCTGCTCTACACACACGAGTCAGGTGTGCGTTCATCTCACCTGCTCTACACACACGAGTCAGGTGTGCGTTCATCTCACCTGCTCTACACACACGAGTCAGGTGTGCGTTCATCTCACCTGCTCTACACACACGAGTCAGGTGTGCGTTCATCTCACCTGCTCTACACACACGAGTCAGGTGTGCGTTCATCTCACCTGCTCTACACACACGAGTCAGGTGTGCGTTCATCTCACCTTCTCTACACACACGAGTCAGGTGTGCGTTCATCTCACCTACTCTACACACACGAGTCAGGTGTGCGTTCATCTCACCTACTCTACACACACACGAGTCAGGTGTGCGTTCATCTCACCTACTCTACACACACGAGTCAGGTGTGCGTTCATCTCACCTTCTCTACACACACGAGTCAGGTGTGCGTTCATCTCACCTACTCTACACACACGAGTCAGGTGTGCGTTCATCTCACCTACTCTACACACACGAGTCAGGTGTGCGTTCATCTCACCTTCTCTACACACACGAGTCAGGTGTGTGTTCATCTCACCTTCTCTACACTCACGAGTCAGGTGTGCGTTCATCTCACCTTCTCTACACACACGAGTCAGGTGTGCGTTCATCTCACCTCCTCTACACACACGAGTCAGGTGTGCGTTCATCTCACCTCCTCTACACACACGAGTCAGGTGTGCGTTCATCTCACCTACTCTACACACACGAGTCAGGTGTGCGTTCATCTCACCTACTCTACACACACGAGTCAGGTGTGCGTTCATCTCACCTACTCTACACACACGAGTCAGGTGTGCGTTCATCTCACCTACTCTACACACACGAGTCAGGTGTGCGTTCATCTCACCTTCTCTACACACACGAGTCAGGTGTGCGTTCATCTCACCTACTCTACACACACGAGTCAGGTGTGCGTTCATCTCACCTGCTCTACACACACGAGTCAGGTGTGCGTTCATCTCACCTGCTCTACACACACGAGTCAGGTGTGCGTTCATCTCACCTGCTCTACACACACGAGTCAGGTGTGCGTTCATCTCATCTACTCTACACACACGAGTCAGGTGTGCGTTCATCTCACCTACTCTACACACACGAGTCAGGTGTGCGTTCATCTCACCTTCTCTACACACACGAGTCAGGTGTGCGTTCATCTCACCTACTCTACACACACGAGTCAGGTGTGCGTTCATCTCACCTTCTCTACACACACGAGTCAGGTGTGCGTTCATCTCACCTGCTCTACACACACGAGTCAGGTGTGCGTTCATCTCACCTTCTCTACACACACGAGTCAGGTGTGCGTTCATCTCACCTACTCTACACACACACGAGTCAGGTGTGCGTTCATCTCACCTACTCTACACACACGAGTCAGTCGTGCGTTCATCTCACCTTCTCTACACACACGAGTCAGGTGTGCGTTCATCTCACCTTCTCTACACACACGAGTCAGGTGTGCGTTCATCTCACCTTCTCTACACACACGAGTCAGGTGTGCGTTCATCTCACCTTCTCTACACTCACGAGTCAGGTGTGCGTTCATCTCACCTTCTCTACACACACGAGTCAGGTGTGCGTTCATCTCACCTTCTCTACACACACGAGTCAGGTGTGCGTTCATCTCACCTACTCTACACACACGAGTCAGGTGTGCGTTCATCTCACCTCCTCTACACACACGAGTCAGGTGTGCGTTCATCTCACCTCCTCTACACACACGAGTCAGGTGTGCGTTCATCTCACCTTCTCTACACACACGAGTCAGGTGTGCGTTCATCTCACCTGCTCTACACACACGAGTCAGGTGTGCGTTCATCTCACCTGCTCTACACACACGAGTCAGGTGTGCGTTCATCTCACCTGCTCTACACACACGAGTCAGGTGTGCGTTCATCTCACCTTCTCTACACACACGAGTCAGGTGTGCGTTCATCTCACCTACTCTACACACACGAGTCAGGTGTGCGTTCATCTCACCTACTCTACACACACACGAGTCAGGTGTGCGTTCATCTCACCTACTCTACACACACGAGTCAGGTGTGCGTTCATCTCACCTTCTCTACACACACGAGTCAGGTGTGCGTTCATCTCACCTACTCTACACACACGAGTCAGGTGTGCGTTCATCTCACCTACTCTACACACACGAGTCAGGTGTGCGTATATCTCACCTGCTCTACACACACGAGTCAGGTGTGCGTTCATCTCACCTTCTCTACACACACGAGTCAGGTGTGTGTTCATCTCACCTTCTCTACACTCACGAGTCAGGTGTGCGTTCATCTCACCTTCTCTACACACACGAGTCAGGTGTGCGTTCATCTCACCTCCTCTACACACACGAGTCAGGTGTGCGTTCATCTCACCTCCTCTACACACACGAGTCAGGTGTGCGTTCATCTCACCTACTCTACACACACGAGTCAGGTGTGCGTTCATCTCACCTACTCTACACACACGAGTCAGGTGTGCGTTCATCTCACCTACTCTACACACACGAGTCAGGTGTGCGTTCATCTCACCTACTCTACACACACGAGTCAGGTGTGCGTTCATCTCACCTTCTCTACACACACGAGTCAGGTGTGCGTTCATCTCACCTACTCTACACACACGAGTCAGGTGTGCGTTCATCTCACCTACTCTACACACACGAGTCAGGTGTGCGTTCATCTCACCTGCTCTACACACACGAGTCAGGTGTGCGTTCATCTCACCTACTCTACACACACGAGTCAGGTGTGCGTTCATCTCACCTGCTCTACACACACGAGTCAGGTGAGCGTTCATCTCACCTACTCTACACACACGAGTCAGGTGTGCGTTCATCTCACCTTCTCTACACACACGAGTCAGGTGTGCGTTCATCTCACCTTCTCTACACACACGAGTCAGGTGTGCGTTCATCTCACCTTCTCTACACACACGAGTCAGGTGTGCGTTCATCTCACCTTCTCTACACACACGAGTCAGGTGTGCGTTCATCTCACCTCCTCTACACACACGAGTCAGGTGTGTGTTCATCTCACCTCATCTACACACACGAGTCAGGTGTGTTCATCTCACCTACTCTACACACACGAGTCAGGTGTGCGTTCATCTCACCTACTCTACACACACGAGTCAGGTGTGCGTTCATCTCACCTACTCTACACACACGAGTCAGGTGTGCGTTCATCTCACCTGCTCTACACACACACGAGTCAGGTGTGTGTTCATCTCACCTACACTACACACACGAGTCAGGTGTGCGTTCATCTCACCTTCTCTACACACACGAGTCAGGTGTGCGTTCATCTCACCTGCTCTACACACACACGAGTCAGGTGTGTGTTCATCTCACCTACTCTACACACACACGAGTCAGGTGTGTGTTCATCTCACCTACTCTACACACACGAGTCAGGTGTGTGTTCATCTCACCTACTCTACACACACGAGTCAGGTGTGCGTTCATCTCACCTACTCTACACACACACGAGTCAGGTGTGTGTTCATCTCACCTTCTCTACACTCACGAGTCAGGTGTGCGTTCATCTCACCTACTCTACACTCACGAGTCAGGTGTGCGTTCATCTCACCTACTCTACACACACGAGTCAGGTGTGCGTTCATCTCACCTACTCTACACACACACGAGTCAGGTGTGTGTTCATCTCACCTACTCTACACACACGAGTCAGGTGTGCGTTCATCTCACCTACTCTACACACACGAGTCAGGTGTGCGTTCATCTCACCTTCTCTACACACACGAGTCAGGTGTGCGTTCATCTCACCTTCTCTACACTCACGAGTCAGGTGTGCGTTCATCTCACCTTCTCTACACACACGAGTCAGGTGTGCGTTCATCTCACCTCCTCTACACACACGAGTCAGGTGTGCGTTCATCTCACCTCCTCTACACACACGAGTCAGGTGTGCGTTCATCTCACCTACTCTACACACACGAGTCAGGTGTGCGTTCATCTCACCTACTCTACACACACGAGTCAGGTGTGCGTTCATCTCACCTACTCTACACACACGAGTCAGGTGTGCGTTCATCTCACCTGCTCTACACACACACGAGTCAGGTGTGTGTTCATCTCACCTACTCTACACACACGAGTCAGGTGTGCGTTCATCTCACCTTCTCTACACACACGAGTCAGGTGTGCGTTCATCTCACCTGCTCTACACACACACGAGTCAGGTGTGTGTTCATCTCACCTACTCTACACACACACGAGTCAGGTGTGTGTTCATCTCACCTACTCTACACACACGAGTCAGGTGTGTGTTCATCTCACCTACTCTACACACACGAGTCAGGTGTGCGTTCATCTCACCTACTCTACACACACACGAGTCAGGTGTGTGTTCATCTCACCTTCTCTACACTCACGAGTCAGGTGTGCGTTCATCTCACCTACTCTACACTCACGAGTCAGGTGTGCGTTCAACTCACCTACTCTACACACACGAGTCAGGTGTGTGTTCATCTCACCTACTCTACACACACGAGTCAGGTGTGCGTTCATCTCACCTTCTCTACACACACGAGTCAGGTGTGCGTTCATCTCACCTGCTCTACACACACACGAGTCAGGTGTGTGTTCATCTCACCTACTCTACACACACACGAGTCAGGTGTGCGTTCATCTCACCTACTCTACACACACGAGTCAGGTGTGTGTTCATCTCACCTACTCTACACACACGAGTCAGGTGTGCGTTCATCTCACCTACTCTACACACACACGAGTCAGGTGTGCGTTCATCTCACCTTCTCTACACTCACGAGTCAGGTGTGCGTTCATCTCACCTACTCTACACTCACGAGTCAGGTGTGCGTTCATCTCACCTACTCTACACACACGAGTCAGGTGTGTGTTCATCTCACCTACTCTACACACACACGAGTCAGGTGTGTGTTCATCTCACCTACTCTACACACACACGAGTCAGGTGTGCGTTCATCTCACCTACTCTACACACACGAGTCAGGTGTGCGTTCATCTCACCTACTCTACACACACACGAGTCAGGTGTGTGTTCATCTCACCTTCTCTACACTCACGAGTCAGGTGTGCGTTCATCTCACCTTCTCTACACACACGAGTCAGGTGTGCGTTCATCTCACCTACTCTACACACACGAGTCAGGTGTGCGTATATCTCACCTGCTCTACACACACGAGTCAGGTGTGCGTTCATCTCACCTTCTCTACACACACGAGTCAGGTGTGTGTTCATCTCACCTTCTCTACACTCACGAGTCAGGTGTGCGTTCATCTCACCTCCTCTACACACACGAGTCAGGTGTGCGTTCATCTCATCTACTCTACACACACGAGTCAGGTGTGTGTTCATCTCATCTACTCTACACACACGAGTCAGGTGTGCGTTCATCTCACCTACTCTACACACACGAGTCAGGTGTGCGTTCATCTCACCTTCTCTACACACACGAGTCAGGTGTGCGTTCATCTCACCTACTCTACACACACGAGTCAGGTGTGCGTTCATCTCACCTACTCTACACACACGAGTCAGGTGTGCGTTCATCTCACCTGCTCTACACACACGAGTCAGGTGTGCGTTCATCTCACCTACTCTACACACACGAGTCAGGTGTGCGTTCATCTCACCTGCTCTACACACACGAGTCAGGTGAGCGTTCATCTCACCTACTCTACACACACGAGTCAGGTGTGCGTTCATCTCACCTTCTCTACACACACGAGTCAGGTGTGCGTTCATCTCACCTTCTCTACACACACGAGTCAGGTGTGCGTTCATCTCACCTTCTCTACACACACGAGTCAGGTGTGCGTTCATCTCACCTTCTCTACACACACGAGTCAGGTGTGCGTTCATCTCACCTCCTCTACACACACGAGTCAGGTGTGTGTTCATCTCACCTCATCTACACACACGAGTCAGGTGTGTTCATCTCACCTACTCTACACACACGAGTCAGGTGTGCGTTCATCTCACCTACTCTACACACACGAGTCAGGTGTGCGTTCATCTCACCTACTCTACACACACGAGTCAGGTGTGCGTTCATCTCACCTGCTCTACACACACACGAGTCAGGTGTGTGTTCATCTCACCTACTCTACACACACGAGTCAGGTGTGCGTTCATCTCACCTTCTCTACACACACGAGTCAGGTGTGCGTTCATCTCACCTGCTCTACACACACACGAGTCAGGTGTGTGTTCATCTCACCTACTCTACACACACACGAGTCAGGTGTGTGTTCATCTCACCTACTCTACACACACGAGTCAGGTGTGTGTTCATCTCACCTACTCTACACACACGAGTCAGGTGTGCGTTCATCTCACCTACTCTACACACACACGAGTCAGGTGTGTGTTCATCTCACCTTCTCTACACTCACGAGTCAGGTGTGCGTTCATCTCACCTACTCTACACTCACGAGTCAGGTGTGCGTTCATCTCACCTACTCTACACACACGAGTCAGGTGTGCGTTCATCTCACCTACTCTACACACACACGAGTCAGGTGTGTGTTCATCTCACCTACTCTACACACACGAGTCAGGTGTGCGTTCATCTCACCTACTCTACACACACGAGTCAGGTGTGCGTTCATCTCACCTTCTCTACACACACGAGTCAGGTGTGCGTTCATCTCACCTTCTCTACACTCACGAGTCATGTGTGCGTTCATCTCACCTTCTCTACACACACGAGTCAGGTGTGCATTCATCTCACCTCCTCTACACACACGAGTCAGGTGTGTGTTCATCTCACCTCCTCTACACACACGAGTCAGGTGTGTGTTCATCTCACCTACTCTACACACACGAGTCAGGTGTGCGTTCATCTCACCTACTCTACACACACGAGTCAGGTGTGCGTTCATCTCACCTACTCTACACACACGAGTCAGGTGTGCGTTCATCTCACCTGCTCTACACACACACGAGTCAGGTGTGTGTTCATCTCACCTACTCTACACACACGAGTCAGGTGTGCGTTCATCTCACCTTCTCTACACACACGAGTCAGGTGTGCGTTCATCTCACCTGCTCTACACACACACGAGTCAGGTGTGTGTTCATCTCACCTACTCTACACACACACGAGTCAGGTGTGTGTTCATCTCACCTACTCTACACACACGAGTCAGGTGTGTGTTCATCTCACCTACTCTACACACACGAGTCAGGTGTGCGTTCATCTCACCTACTCTACACACACACGAGTCAGGTGTGTGTTCATCTCACCTTCTCTACACTCACGAGTCAGGTGTGCGTTCATCTCACCTACTCTACACTCACGAGTCAGGTGTGCGTTCAACTCACCTACTCTACACACACGAGTCAGGTGTGTGTTCATCTCACCTACTCTACACACACGAGTCAGGTGTGCGTTCATCTCACCTTCTCTACACACACGAGTCAGGTGTGCGTTCATCTCACCTGCTCTACACACACACGAGTCAGGTGTGTGTTCATCTCACCTACTCTACACACACACGAGTCAGGTGTGCGTTCATCTCACCTACTCTACACACACGAGTCAGGTGTGTGTTCATCTCACCTACTCTACACACACGAGTCAGGTGTGCGTTCATCTCACCTACTCTACACACACACGAGTCAGGTGTGCGTTCATCTCACCTTCTCTACACTCACGAGTCAGGTGTGCGTTCATCTCACCTACTCTACACTCACGAGTCAGGTGTGCGTTCATCTCACCTACTCTACACACACGAGTCAGGTGTGTGTTCATCTCACCTACTCTACACACACACGAGTCAGGTGTGTGTTCATCTCACCTACTCTACACACACACGAGTCAGGTGTGCGTTCATCTCACCTACTCTACACACACGAGTCAGGTGTGCGTTCATCTCACCTACTCTACACACACACGAGTCAGGTGTGTGTTCATCTCACCTTCTCTACACTCACGAGTCAGGTGTGCGTTCATCTCACCTTCTCTACACACACGAGTCAGGTGTGCGTTCATCTCACCTACTCTACACACACGAGTCAGGTGTGCGTATATCTCACCTGCTCTACACACACGAGTCAGGTGTGCCTTCATCTCACCTTCTCTACACACACGAGTCAGGTGTGTGTTCATCTCACCTTCTCTACACTCACGAGTCAGGTGTGCGTTCATCTCACCTCCTCTACACACACGAGTCAGGTGTGCGTTCATCTCATCTACTCTACACACACGAGTCAGGTGTGTGTTCATCTCATCTACTCTACACACACGAGTCAGGTGTGCGTTCATCTCACCTTCTCTACACACATGAGTCTGGTGTGTGTTCATCTCACCTTCTCTACACACACGAGTCAGGTGTGCGTTCATCTCACCTCCTCTACACACACGAGTCAGGTGTGCGTTCATCTCACCTCCTCTACACACACGAGTCAGGTGTGCGTTCATCTCACCTACTCTACACACACGAGTCAGGTGTGCGTTCATCTCACCTACTCTACACACACGAGTCAGGTGTGCGTTCATCTCACCTACTCTACACACACGAGTCAGGTGTGCGTTCATCTCACCTACTCTACACACACGAGTCAGGTGTGCGTTCATCTCACCTACTCTACACACACGAGTCAGGTGTGCGTTCATCTCACCTACTCTACACACACGAGTCAGGTGTGCGTTCATCTCACCTTCTCTACACACACGAGTCAGGTGTGCGTTCATCTCACCTACTCTACACACACGAGTCAGGTGTGCGTTCATCTCACCTACTCTACACACACGAGTCAGGTGTGCGTTCATCTCACCTGCTCTACACACACGAGTCAGGTGTGCGTTCATCTCACCTACTCTACACACACGAGTCAGGTGTGCGTTCATCTCACCTGCTCTACACACACGAGTCAGGTGTGCGTTCATCTCACCTACTCTACACACACGAGTCAGGTGTGCGTTCATCTCACCTTCTCTACACACACGAGTCAGGTGTGCGTTCATCTCACCTTCTCTACACTCACGAGTCAGGTGTGCGTTCATCTCACCTTCTCTACACACACGAGTCAGGTGTGCGTTCATCTCACCTCCTCTACACACACGAGTCAGGTGTGCGTTCATCTCACCTCCTCTACACACACGAGTCAGGTGTGTGTTCATCTCACCTACTCTACACACACGAGTCAGGTGTGTGTTCATCTCACCTACTCTACACACACGAGTCAGGTGTGCGTTTATCTCACCTACTCTACACACACGAGTCAGGTGTGCGTTCATCTCACCTACTCTACACACACGAGTCAGGTGTGCGTTCATCTCACCTACTCTACACACACGAGTCAGGTGTGCGTTCATCTCACCTACTCTACACACACGAGTCAGGTGTGCGTTCATCTCACCTACTCTACACACACGAGTCAGGTGTGCGTTCATCTCACCTACTCTACACACACGAGTCAGGTGTGCGTTCATCTCACCTACTCTACACACACGAGTCAGGTGTGCGTTCATCTCACCTACTCTACACACACGAGTCAGGTGTGCGTTCATCTCACCTACTCTACACACACGAGTCAGGTGTGCGTTCATCTCACCTACTCTACACACACGAGTCAGGTGTGCGTTCATCTCACCTACTCTACACACACGAGTCAGGTGTGCGTTCATCTCACCTTCTCTACACACACGAGTCAGGTGTGCGTTCATCTCACCTACTCTACACACACGAGTCAGGTGTGCGTTCATCTCACCTACTCTACACACACGAGTCAGGTGTGCGTTCATCTCACCTACTCTACACACACGAGTCAGGTGTGCGTTCATCTCACCTACTCTACACACACGAGTCAGGTGTGCGTTCATCTCACCTTCTCTACACACACGAGTCAGGTGTGCGTTCATCTCACCTACTCTACACTCA
Source organism: Silurus aristotelis (assembly GCF_946808225.1). Taxonomy (NCBI): domain Eukaryota; kingdom Metazoa; phylum Chordata; class Actinopteri; order Siluriformes; family Siluridae; genus Silurus; species Silurus aristotelis. Next base: position 1,653,713 of record NC_139580.1, read on the forward strand.
CGAGTCAGGTGTGCGTTCATCTCACCTTCTCTACACACACGAGTCAGGTGTGCGTTCATCTCACCTCCTCTACACACACGAGTCAGGTGTGTGTTCATCTCACCTCCTCTACACACACGAGTCAGGTGTGCGTTCATCTCACCTACTCTACACACATGAGTCAGGTGTGCGTTCATCTCACCTACTCTACACACACGAGTCAGGTGTGTGTTCATCTCACCTACTCTACACACACGAGTCAGGTGTGCGTTTATCTCACCTTCTCTACACACACGAGTCAGGTGTTCGTTCATCTCACCTACTCTACACACACGAGTCAGGTGTGCGTTCATCTCACCTACTCTACACACACGAGTCAGGTGTGCGTTCATCTCACCTGCTCTACACACACGAGTCAGGTGTGCGTTCATCTCACCTACTCTACACACACGAGTCAGGTGTGCGTTCATCTCACCTACTCTACACACACGAGTCAGGTGTGCGTTCATCTCACCTGCTCTACACACACGAGTCAGGTGTGCGTTCATCTCACCTACTCTACACACACGAGTCAGGTGTGCGTTCATCTCACCTGCTCTACACACACGAGTCAGGTGTGCGTTCATCTCACCTGCTCTACACACACGAGTCAGGTGTGCGTTCATCTCACCTTCTCTACACACACGAGTCAGGTGTGCGTTCATCTCACCTTCTCTACACTCACGAGTCAGGTGTGCGTTCATCTCACCTTCTTTACACACACGAGTCAGGTGTGCGTTCATCTCACCTCCTCTACACACACGAGTCAGGTGTGCGTTCATCTCACCTCCTCTACACACACGAGTCAGGTGTGCGTTCATCTCACCTACTCTACACACACGAGTCAGGTGTGCGTTCATCTCACCTACTCTACACACACGAGTCAGGTGTGCGTTTATCTCACCTACTCTACACACACGAGTCAGGTGTGCGTTCATCTCACCTACTCTACACACACGAGTCAGGTGTGCGTTCATCTCACCTACTCTACACACATGAGTCAGGTGTGCGTTCATCTCACCTGCTCTACACACACACGAGTCAGGTGTGTGTTCATCTCACCTGCTCTACACACACACGAGTCAGGTGTGTGTTCATCTCACCTACTCTACACACACGAGTCAGGTGTGCGTTCATCTCACCTTCTCTACACACACGAGTCAGGTGTGCGTTCATCTCACCTGCTCTACACACACACGAGTCAGGTGTGTGTTCATCTCACCTGCTCTACACACACACGAGTCAGGTGTGTGTTCATCTCACCTACTCTACACACACGAGTCAGGTGTGCGTTCATCTCACCTACTCTACACACACGAGTCAGGTGTGCGTTCATCTCACCTACTCTACACACACACGAGTCAGGTGTGTGTTCATCTCACCTTCTCTACACTCACGAGTCAGGTGTGCGTTCATCTCACCTACTCTACACTCACGAGTCAGGTGTGCGTTCATCTCACCTACTCTACACACACGAGTCAGGTGTGTGTTCATCTCACCTACTCTACACACACACGAGTCAGGTGTGTGTTCATCTCACCTACTCTACACACACACGAGTCAGGTGTGCGTTCATCTCACCTACTCTACACACACGAGTCAGGTGTGCGTTCATCTCACCTACTCTACACACACACGAGTCAGGTGTGTGTTCATCTCACCTTCTCTACACTCACGAGTCAGGTGTGCGTTCATCTCACCTTCTCTACACACACGAGTCAGGTGTGCGTTCATCTCACCTACTCTACACACACGAGTCAGGTGTGCGTTCATCTCACCTACTCTACACACACGAGTCAGGTGTGCGTTCATCTCACCTACTCTACACACACGAGTCAGGTGTGCGTTCATCTCACCTACTCTACACACACGAGTCAGGTGTGCGTTCATCTCACCTTCTCTACACACACGAGTCAGGTGTGCGTTCATCTCACCTACTCTACACACACGAGTCAGGTGTGCGTTCATCTCACCTTCTCTACACACACGAGTCAGGTGTGCGTTCATCTCACCTTCTCTACACACACGAGTCAGGTGTGCGTTCATCTCACCTCCTCTACACTCACGAGTCAGGTGTGCGTTCATCTCACCTCCTCTACACACACGAGTCAGGTGTGCGTTCATCTCACCTCCTCTACACACACGAGTCAGGTGTGCGTTCATCTCACCTACTCTACACACACGAGTCAGGTGTGCGTTCATCTCACCTACTCTACACACACGAGTCAGGTGTGCGTTTATCTCACCTACTCTACACACACGAGTCAGGTGTGCGTTCATCTCACCTACTCTACACACACGAGTCAGGTGTGCGTTCATCTCACCTACTCTACACACACGAGTCAGGTGTGCGTTCATCTCACCTACTCTACACACACGAGTCAGGTGTGCGTTCATCTCACCTGCTCTACACACACACGAGTCAGGTGTGTGTTCATCTCACCTACTCTACACACACGAGTCAGGTGTGCGTTCATCTCACCTTCTCTACACACACGAGTCAGGTGTGCGTTCATCTCACCTGCTCTACACACACACGAGTCAGGTGTGCGTTCATCTCACCTACTCTACACACACACGAGTCAGGTGTGTGTTCATCTCACCTACTCTACACACACACGAGTCAGGTGTGTGTTCATCTCACCTACTCTACACACACGAGTCAGGTGTGTGTTCATCTCACCTACTCTACACACACACGAGTCAGGTGTGCGTTCATCTCACCTTCTCTACACTCACGAGTCAGGTGTGCGTTCATCTCACCTACTCTACACTCACGAGTCAGGTGTGCGTTCATCTCACCTTCTCTACACTCACGAGTCAGGTGTGCGTTCATCTCACCTACTCTACACACACACGAGTCAGGTGTGCGTTCATCTCACCTTCTCTACACTCACGAGTCAGGTGTGCGTTCATCTCACCTTCTCTACACACACGAGTCAGGTGTGCGTTCATCTCACCTACTCTACACACACGAGTCAGGTGTGCGTTCATCTCACCTACTCTACACACACGAGTCAGGTGTGCGTTCATCTCACCTGCTCTACACACACGAGTCAGGTGTGCGTTCATCTCACCTGCTCTACACACACGAGTCAGGTGTGCGTTCATCTCATCTACTCTACACACACGAGTCAGGTGTGCGTTCATCTCACCTACTCTACACACACGAGTCAGGTGTGCGTTCATCTCACCTACTCTACACACACACGAGTCAGGTGTGCGTTCATCTCATCTACTCTACACACACGAGTCAGGTGTGCGTTCATCTCACCTGCTCTACACACACGAGTCAGGTGTGCGTTCATCTCATCTACTCTACACACACGAGTCAGGTGTGCGTTCATCTCACCTACTCTACACACACGAGTCAGGTGTGCGTTCATCTCACCTACTCTACACACACACGAGTCAGGTGTGCGTTCATCTCATCTACACTACACACACGAGTCAGGTGTGCGTTCATCTCACCTCCTCTACACACACGAGTCAGGTGTGCGTTCATCTCACCTACTCTACACACACGAGTCAGGTGTGCGTTCATCTCATCTACTCTACACACACGAGTCAGGTGTGCGTTCATTTCACCTACTCTACACACACGAGTCAGGTGTGCGTTCATCTCACCTTCTCTACACACACGAGTCAGGTGTGCGTTCATCTCACCTACTCTACACACACACGAGTCAGGTGTGCGTTCATCTCACCTACTCTACACACACGAGTCAGGTGTGCGTTCATCTCACCTGCTCTACACACACGAGTCAGGTGTGCGTTCATCTCACCTGCTCTACACACACGAGTCAGGTGTGCGTTCATCTCACCTACTCTACACACACGAGTCAGGTGTGCGTTCATCTCACCTACTCTACACACACGAGTCAGGTGTGCGTTCATCTCACCTTCTCTACACACACGAGTCAGGTGTGCGTTCATCTCATCTGCTCTACACACACGAGTCAGGTGTGCGTTCATCTCACCTGCTCTACACACACGAGTCAGGTGTGCGTTCATCTCACCTACTCTACACACACGAGTCAGGTGTGCGTTCATCTCACCTACTCTACACACACGAGTCAGGTGTGCGTTCATCTCACCTACTCTACACACACGAGTCAGGTGTGCGTTCATCTCATCTGCTCTACACACACGAGTCAGGTGTGCGTTCATCTCACCTGCTCTACACACACGAGTCAGGTGTGCGTTCATCTCACCTGCTCTACACACACGAGTCAGGTGTGCGTTCATCTCATCTGCTCTACACACACGAGTCAGGTGTGCGTTCATTTCACCTACTCTACACACACACGAGTCAGGTGTGCGTTCATCTCACCTACTCTACACACACGAGTCAGGTGTGCGTTCATCTCACCTGCTCTACACACACACGAGTCAGGTGTGCGTTCATCTCACCTACTCTACACACACGAGTCAGGTGTGCGTTCATCTCACCTACTCTACACACACGAGTCAGGTGTGCGTTCATCTCACCTACTCTACACACACGAGTCAGGTGTGCGTTCATCTCACCTACTCTACACACACGAGTCAGGTGTGCGTTCATCTCACCTACTCTACACACACGAGTCAGGTGTGCGTTCATCTCACCTACTCTACACACACGAGTCAGGTGTGCGTTCATCTCACCTACTCTACACACACGAGTCAGGTGTGCGTTCATCTCATCTGCTCTACACACACGAGTCAGGTGTGCGTTCATCTCACCTTCTCTACACACACGAGTCAGGTGTGCGTTCATCTCATCTGCTCTACACACACGAGTCAGGTGTGCGTTCATCTCACCTGCTCTACACACACGAGTCAGGTGTGCGTTCATCTCACCTACTCTACACACACGAGTCAGGTGTGCGTTCATCTCACCTACTCTACACACACGAGTCAGGTGTGCGTTCATCTCACCTACTCTACACACACGAGTCAGGTGTGCGTTCATCTCATCTGCTCTACACACACGAGTCAGGTGTGCGTTCATCTCACCTGCTCTACACACACGAGTCAGGTGTGCGTTCATCTCACCTGCTCTACACACACGAGTCAGGTGTGCGTTCATCTCACCTGCTCTACACACACGAGTCAGGTGTGCGTTCATCTCATCTACTCTACACACACGAGTCAGGTGTGCGTTCATTTCACCTACTCTACACACACGAGTCAGGTGTGCGTTCATCTCACCTACTCTACACTCACGAGTCAGGTGTGCGTTCATCTCACCTACTCTACACACACGAGTCAGGTGTGCGTTCATCTCACCTACTCTACACACACACGAGTCAGGTGTGTGTTCATCTCACCTACTCTACACACACACGAGTCAGGTGTGCGTTCATCTCACCTACTCTACACACACGAGTCAGGTGTGCGTTCATCTCACCTACTCTACACACACACGAGTCAGGTGTGTGTTCATCTCACCTTCTCTACACTCACGAGTCAGGTGTGCGTTCATCTCACCTTCTCTACACACACGAGTCAGGTGTGCGTTCATCTCATCTACTCTACACACACGAGTCAGGTGTGCGTTCATCTCACCTTCTCTACACACACGAGTCAGGTGTGTGTTCATCTTACCTGCTCTACACACACGAGTCAGGTGTGCGTTCATCTCACCTTCTCTACACACACGAGTCAGGTGTGCGTTCATCTCACCTGCTCTACACACACGAGTCAGGTGTGCGTTCATCTCACCTGCTCTACACACACGAGTCAGGTGTGCGTTCATCTCACCTGCTCTACACACACGAGTCAGGTGTGCGTTCATCTCACCTGCTCTACACACACGAGTCAGGTGTGCGTTCATCTCATCTCCTCTACACACACGAGTCAGGTGTGCGTTCATTTCACCTACTTTACACACACGAGTCAGGTGTGCGTTCATCTCACCTTCTCTACACACACGAGTCAGGTGTGCGTTCATCTCACCTACTCTACACACACGAGTCAGGTGTGCGTTCATCTCACCTTCTCTACACACACGAGTCAGGTGTGCGTTCATCTCACCTGCTCTACACACACGAGTCAGGTGTGCGTTCATCTCACCTTCTCTACACACACGAGTCAGGTGTGCGTTCATCTCACCTACTCTACACACACACGAGTCAGGTGTGCGTTCATCTCACCTACTCTACACACACGAGTCAGTCGTGCGTTCATCTCACCTTCTCTACACACACGAGTCAGGTGTGCGTTCATCTCACCTTCTCTACACACACGAGTCAGGTGTGCGTTCATCTCACCTTCTCTACACACACGAGTCAGGTGTGCGTTCATCTCACCTTCTCTACACTCACGAGTCAGGTGTGCGTTCATCTCACCTACTCTACACACACGAGTCAGGTGTGCGTTCATCTCACCTACTCTACACACACGAGTCAGGTGTGCGTTCATCTCATCTACTCTACACACACGAGTCAGGTGTGCGTTCATCTCACCTACTCTACACACACGAGTCAGGTGTGCGTTCATCTCATCTGCTCTACACACACGAGTCAGGTGTGCGTTCATCTCACCTGCTCTACACACACGAGTCAGGTGTGCGTTCATCTCACCTACTCTACACACACGAGTCAGGTGTGCGTTCATCTCACCTCCTCTACACACACGAGTCAGGTGTGCGTTCATCTCACCTCCTCTACACACACGAGTCAGGTGTGCGTTCATCTCACCTTCTCTACACACACGAGTCAGGTGTGCGTTCATCTCACCTGCTCTACACACACGAGTCAGGTGTGCGTTCATCTCACCTGCTCTACACACACGAGTCAGGTGTGCGTTCATCTCACCTGCTCTACACACACGAGTCAGGTGTGCGTTCATCTCACCTTCTCTACACACACGAGTCAGGTGTGCGTTCATCTCACCTGCTCTACACACACGAGTCAGGTGTGCGTTCATCTCACCTACTCTACACACACACGAGTCAGGTGTGCGTTCATCTCACCTACTCTACACACACGAGTCAGGTGTGCGTTCATCTCACCTTCTCTACACACACGAGTCAGGTGTGCGTTCATCTCACCTACTCTACACACACGAGTCAGGTGTGCGTTCATCTCACCTACTCTACACACACGAGTCAGGTGTGCGTATATCTCACCTGCTCTACACACACGAGTCAGGTGTGCGTTCATCTCACCTTCTCTACACACACGAGTCAGGTGTGTGTTCATCTCACCTTCTCTACACTCACGAGTCAGGTGTGCGTTCATCTCACCTCCTCTACACACACGAGTCAGGTGTGCGTTCATCTCATCTACTCTACACACACGAGTCAGGTGTGCGTTCATTTCACCTACTCTACACACACGAGTCAGGTGTGCGTTCATCTCACCTACTCTACACTCACGAGTCAGGTGTGCGTTCATCTCACCTACTCTACACACACGAGTCAGGTGTGCGTTCATCTCACCTACTCTACACACACACGAGTCAGGTGTGTGTTCATCTCACCTACTCTACACACACACGAGTCAGGTGTGCGTTCATCTCACCTACTCTACACACACGAGTCAGGTGTGCGTTCATCTCACCTACTCTACACACACACGAGTCAGGTGTGTGTTCATCTCACCTTCTCTACACTCACGAGTCAGGTGTGCGTTCATCTCACCTTCTCTACACACACGAGTCAGGTGTGCGTTCATCTCATCTACTCTACACACACGAGTCAGGTGTGCGTTCATCTCACCTTCTCTACACACACGAGTCAGGTGTGTGTTCATCTTACCTGCTCTACACACACGAGTCAGGTGTGCGTTCATCTCACCTTCTCTACACACACGAGTCAGGTGTGCGTTCATCTCACCTGCTCTACACACACGAGTCAGGTGTGCGTTCATCTCACCTGCTCTACACACACGAGTCAGGTGTGCGTTCATCTCACCTGCTCTACACACACGAGTCAGGTGTGCGTTCATCTCACCTGCTCTACACACACGAGTCAGGTGTGCGTTCATCTCATCTCCTCTACACACACGAGTCAGGTGTGCGTTCATTTCACCTACTTTACACACACGAGTCAGGTGTGCGTTCATCTCACCTTCTCTACACACACGAGTCAGGTGTGCGTTCATCTCACCTACTCTACACACACGAGTCAGGTGTGCGTTCATCTCACCTTCTCTACACACACGAGTCAGGTGTGCGTTCATCTCACCTGCTCTACACACACGAGTCAGGTGTGCGTTCATCTCACCTTCTCTACACACACGAGTCAGGTGTGCGTTCATCTCACCTACTCTACACACACACGAGTCAGGTGTGCGTTCATCTCACCTACTCTACACACACGAGTCAGTCGTGCGTTCATCTCACCTTCTCTACACACACGAGTCAGGTGTGCGTTCATCTCACCTTCTCTACACACACGAGTCAGGTGTGCGTTCATCTCACCTTCTCTACACACACGAGTCAGGTGTGCGTTCATCTCACCTTCTCTACACTCACGAGTCAGGTGTGCGTTCATCTCACCTACTCTACACACACGAGTCAGGTGTGCGTTCATCTCACCTACTCTACACACACGAGTCAGGTGTGCGTTCATCTCATCTACTCTACACACACGAGTCAGGTGTGCGTTCATCTCACCTACTCTACACACACGAGTCAGGTGTGCGTTCATCTCATCTGCTCTACACACACGAGTCAGGTGTGCGTTCATCTCACCTGCTCTACACACACGAGTCAGGTGTGCGTTCATCTCACCTACTCTACACACACGAGTCAGGTGTGCGTTCATCTCACCTCCTCTACACACACGAGTCAGGTGTGCGTTCATCTCACCTCCTCTACACACACGAGTCAGGTGTGCGTTCATCTCACCTTCTCTACACACACGAGTCAGGTGTGCGTTCATCTCACCTGCTCTACACACACGAGTCAGGTGTGCGTTCATCTCACCTGCTCTACACACACGAGTCAGGTGTGCGTTCATCTCACCTGCTCTACACACACGAGTCAGGTGTGCGTTCATCTCACCTTCTCTACACACACGAGTCAGGTGTGCGTTCATCTCACCTGCTCTACACACACGAGTCAGGTGTGCGTTCATCTCACCTACTCTACACACACACGAGTCAGGTGTGCGTTCATCTCACCTACTCTACACACACGAGTCAGGTGTGCGTTCATCTCACCTTCTCTACACACACGAGTCAGGTGTGCGTTCATCTCACCTACTCTACACACACGAGTCAGGTGTGCGTTCATCTCACCTACTCTACACACACGAGTCAGGTGTGCGTATATCTCACCTGCTCTACACACACGAGTCAGGTGTGCGTTCATCTCACCTTCTCTACACACACGAGTCAGGTGTGTGTTCATCTCACCTTCTCTACACTCACGAGTCAGGTGTGCGTTCATCTCACCTCCTCTACACACACGAGTCAGGTGTGCGTTCATCTCATCTACTCTACACACACGAGTCAGGTGTGTGTTCATCTCATCTACTCTACACACACGAGTCAGGTGTGCGTTCATCTCACCTTCTCTACACTCACGAGTCTGGTGTGTGTTCATCTCACCTTCTCTACACACACGAGTCAGGTGTGCGTTCATCTCACCTCCTCTACACACACGAGTCAGGTGTGCGTTCATCTCACCTCCTCTACACACACGAGTCAGGTGTGCGTTCATCTCACCTACTCTACACACACGAGTCAGGTGTGCGTTCATCTCACCTACTCTACACACACGAGTCAGGTGTGCGTTCATCTCACCTACTCTACACACACGAGTCAGGTGTGCGTTCATCTCACCTACTCTACACACACGAGTCAGGTGTGCGTTCATCTCACCTTCTCTACACACACGAGTCAGGTGTGCGTTCATCTCACCTACTCTACACACACGAGTCAGGTGTGCGTTCATCTCACCTACTCTACACACACGAGTCAGGTGTGCGTTCATCTCACCTGCTCTACACACACGAGTCAGGTGTGCGTTCATCTCACCTGCTCTACACACACGAGTCAGGTGTGCGTTCATCTCACCTGCTCTACACACACGAGTCAGGTGTGCGTTCATCTCACCTACTCTACACACACGAGTCAGGTGTGCGTTCATCTCACCTTCTCTACACACACGAGTCAGGTGTGCGTTCATCTCACCTTCTCTACACTCACGAGTCAGGTGTGCGTTCATCTCACCTTCTCTACACACACGAGTCAGGTGTGCGTTCATCTCACCTCCTCTACACACACGAGTCAGGTGTGTGTTCATCTCACCTCCTCTACACACGAGTCAGGTGTGTGTTCATCTCACCTACTCTACACACACGAGTCAGGTGTGTGTTCATCTCACCTACTCTACACACACGAGTCAGGTGTGCGTTTATCTCACCTACTCTACACACACGAGTCAGGTGTGCGTTCATCTCACCTACTCTACACACACGAGTCAGGTGTGCGTTCATCTCACCTACTCTACACACACGAGTCAGGTGTGCGTTCATCTCACCTACTCTACACACACGAGTCAGGTGTGCGTTCATCTCACCTACTCTACACACACGAGTCAGGTGTGCGTTCATCTCACCTACTCTACACACACGAGTCAGGTGTGCGTTCATCTCACCTACTCTACACACACGAGTCAGGTGTGCGTTCATCTCACCTACTCTACACACACGAGTCAGGTGTGCGTTCATCTCACCTACTCTACACACACGAGTCAGGTGTGCGTTCATCTCACCTACTCTACACACACGAGTCAGGTGTGCGTTCATCTCACCTACTCTACACACACGAGTCAGGTGTGCGTTCATCTCACCTACTCTACACACACGAGTCAGGTGTGCGTTCATCTCACCTACTCTACACACACGAGTCAGGTGTGCGTTCATCTCACCTACTCTACACACACGAGTCAGGTGTGCGTTCATCTCACCTTCTCTACACACACGAGTCAGGTGTGCGTTCATCTCACCTACTCTACACACACGAGTCAGGTGTGCGTTCATCTCACCTACTCTACACACACGAGTCAGGTGTGCGTTCATCTCACCTGCTCTACACACACGAGTCAGGTGTGCGTTCATCTCACCTACTCTACACACACGAGTCAGGTGTGCGTTCATCTCACCTCCTCTACACACACGAGTCAGGTGTGCGTTCATCTCACCTGCTCTACACACACGAGTCAGGTGTGCGTTCATCTCACCTACTCTACACACACGAGTCAGGTGTGCGTTCATCTCACCTCCTCTACACACACGAGTCAGGTGTGCGTTCATCTCACCTACTCTACACACACGAGTCAGGTGTGCGTTCATCTCACCTACTCTACACACACGAGTCAGGTGTGCGTTCATCTCACCTACTCTACACACACGAGTCAGGTGTGCGTTCATCTCATCTACTCTACACACACGAGTCAGGTGTGCGTTCATCTCACCTACTCTACACACACGAGTCAGGTGTGTGTCTGCGGCTCAATTAATGTTCAACTCCATTAACTAGGGTATTTTGTTCACTTTAAATAAAGCGATTCTCTTTAATGTAGTTATTGAGACTCATTCATAAATTAATTGCGGCAAAAGTGCTGATTAATGATGTAATTTTCCATGAATCTGCTCTATTCGTGATTAAAATATGACTTATCTAGTGAACGTTAGCTTGTGTACAATAGCTTGTAGCATAGTGCACTGACACTAACACACCAAAGCCGTTTCCCATGCAGTGTTTTATTTGGGGCGACTTGGTATAATGTTAATTTAACAACACACAATTAGTATATTGTTTATCTGTGTATTTATTAAATGAGCACTGTGCTACATCCAAACTGACCACACTGTATTTTTATAATTAATTTCTATTCTGTTCTTAAATGTCTTCATTAATTTTAAATACAATTTCAAACCTTTTTTTAATTCCTTGTTTTGGTTTGTCATTGAACCTGAGAAAAACGTAAACTTAAAATAACCATAATGACGCAGTCTCCATGCTACAATAATAAAAGCAAAGTGTTTCACTCAAATTTAAAATTATTTTAAAAACGGCACTAGATGTTATTAACACGCTATCAATTCAGCGCATTTCTATTTTTACCATTTTTATTAAAAAAAATGTAAATACATAAATAAATAACTAAATATAAAAGAGGTGAAATTAAAACCTCCAGCAAAACATACACTTATTCACGACGTCCCTTCTTTACTTAGATATAAAATAAATAAATAAACTCCAGCGAAAAATAATTTTAATCAGTAAACTTTTGTTTTATTTCTGCGCCAAGTCTCAAATCAAACACCAAATCTGCCATGTTTCACACAATTAACCCTCTGGGTGGTGTTTTGTGGGTTTTTCCTTCATAATGGCAAAACGAACTTAAATTACTGCCTTTATTGATCGTACAGATAAAAACAATACATCATTCAAATCTGTAAAATGTCTATAATTATATATAAAAGCTTCTTGACTTGAAGAGGTGCACTTTCTCCGGTATCACCTCATTAACTGTCCGTGTGGAAACATGGTAAAGGCTCTTGATGTCCACACATTTCTGCACTGCTATAGCTTTTATATTTAATCACTTAATCACTATTTATCTGCACTATTTGCATGATTGATACTTTTTGCACTTCTGGTAGATGGCAAAATGCATTTTGTTGCTGTGTACCTGCACTATGCAATGACAATAAAGTTCTATCTATCTATCTATCTATCTATCTATCTATCTATCTATCTATCTATCTATCTATCTATCTATCTATCTATCTATCTATCTATCTATCTATCTATCTATCTATCTATCTATCTATCTATCTATCTATCTATCTATCATCTAATATTAATATGATGTGAGGTCCAGTTAACAGCTAAAACAGGTAGAAGTAATAACTACTTTTTACTTAAGTACATGTCTGAGCCAAAACTTCTTTACTTTCACTTAAGTAAAAAGGTATAATCAGTATTTCAACTTTTACCCGAGTATTTTAAAACATGAGTATCTGTACTTTTACTTAAGTAAAGGATGTGTGTACTTTTCCCACCTCTGTCACAAAGCAGTAAAGGTGAATGGTGTGTGTTTATCCCTGATGCCAGACTGTGGCAAGGAAAAACTCCCTTAGATGCTCAAATCTAAATCTAAAATATCTGCATGGGGTGGTAGGAGATGTTCTTACTGCCTGACTGCTCTGGAGCACATTTCTAAGGACAGGTGGTATGAACAGCACAGTGGCTGTAATGGGTATTAGGGGTGTGTAAGTTTGTGCACTTTTATATTTTTCTATCCGTATATGCAAGAAAAGCAACTCATGGAAATTTCTGGAATACTTTCTATATGTGGTCTAGTTTGACTGCTTCGATTAGCAGGTTATCTACTGTCCAAAATCTGCCATGTAGATTCCCAAATCATGAACCTGTTACTGATTTCAATGAACGATTATCCACCAGGTGCAGCATTCAGCCAGCAGAGGGCGTGAGTAACAGGAATTTTAAAGTCAAGCGGCTTTAATTACCATTTTAATATCTAAATGTGTTCCACACTTCATGATCATGGTGTTCTCTAACTGCTGTGTACTCTGGGTTTGAGGAACATGTCCAAAAAGATCAAGCTGCTGACTGTTTATTGATCCCCAGATATCAGTAAAATCATGTCTATTGGGAACATGCCAGACAAACAAGTCCAATCCATGGACACTTCACCTCAAAACTTAGACGACATAAAGGATCTGCTGCTAAGGTCCTGGTGCCAAATAGCATCCACAGCTTCAGAGATTATGATCTGGGTTATCAAAAGTGAAGAAGTATTGACAATAGATATTAAATTATATCCAGTCACGTTAATGGTAGATGAAAATTTTATTCTAATAATACTGTTAATGGACATAATATTTATAAATTCTATAGAATTTTTTTTATTTATAAACAAAGAAATAAAACTAATAGAAAGTATACAATGAAATATACAATATGGTCAAAAGTGTGTTCACATCTGGCTGTGAGATTTTGTTCACAGATTTTGTGGAGATTTTATGGAGACTGATTCAGCAGAGGTACAGTACAGTACAGTACAGGGGTCTTCCACTCCAACCCATGGAAAGCAGATCCAAACTATCCAAAGACATTTAACACCATTGTGTTTACAAATTATGAAGTACTTGATTTGGAAACCATGAAGAGAGTTTGATCATGTGTAGCTTTGTAATGTTTGAAAGAATATAAACTGCCATCAGATCTTCAGGTTTGACTTCATGCTGTTGAGAGAAAAATGAGAAAGAAGGAGAACTTTAATTCTCAGGAATTCTCAGATTCAGTGTTAATAAAACAATAAAACGTTGTGTTACTGAGAAACAACGGACTGTCAAAACTCATCTGTCCTGAAAATGTCACAAAAAAACATACAGCTTAAACCCTGAGTGTTACAAAGTGCTGACACTGAAGACTCCTTCCAGCAGTGGAACAGAATGATCAGATCTGATTTGAATTGATTATCAGGTGTGTTTTGCTGTTATAGAAATAGCTATTTTTAATTTTTTTTTAAATCAGACAAATCACCACAAGTACAACATAAAAAAGAAAACCAGGCTTCCTGTGAGGGATGGTGATGATATGCTGGAAAAGTACTTGAGAACACTGAAAGCTTATTGTTTCTGGATTGTGATCAGTTAAATACCATAAGCACCATGGACAAGGTCACATTCCCACATCATGTCTAGGATCACTCCAGTTGCATGGTTGGTTCAGCAGATAGCATTAATTGATCAGTAGGTATCAACGGACTGATATCATTTTTCTGTGATACTCATAACCTGGACCTCTCAAAACTTCTTTCTTCACATATCCCAGTGATGTTAGGAAGCTGAAGTCAGAGCTCAGAGTCCACCATTATACAGCAACCCTGGAGCACTGAGGACTAGGCACCTTAAGTAAGTAATCATTAAGTGAGTGAGGGGATTTGGATTAACAGGAAGCTCCTCAAATTTCACACTGGAACTTTTTCTACAAACCAAAATGTAAAAAAACCTCCAGACAAACATTTACATTTAAAAAATACATTCCATCCCCACAATATTATAAAACAAATCTGAGAAATTCCGGTGCAAAACTCACCCCCTTTTATAACGATGGGTAGTTCGGTGGTGCTGTGGGTCACATAACAATCGTACAATGTTTCTTCATCCTGCATGATCTCCACACTCTTCCTCAGCTGGAAGGTTCCATCACCATTAGGTCTGATTGCTGAAGATGTTACCAGATGTTCAGGTAGGGAAGTTCTGGACTTCCTCAAATGCATCTGAACATCTTTAGGGTAGAAATTTGTAGCCAGGCAGCTCAGGGTCCATTTGCTGGAGTCAGTTACTGATTTCTTTGCAAACTGATGAACAACTGGAGCTGAAAAGTAGGAAAAAATGTAGTCTTGCCTTTTTACGTCTGTTAATGTAAATAAGGTACTGAAGTGATTTCAGTAAAATCGTTATTGTATTTACACTTTTTCATCAGAGTTTCCTTTCCATATTCCATGAACTTGCTGAGCCAGTCCACACACTCTTTCTCCAGGTAGCCCTTGGTGTACTGGTTGAGGATGGGAACTTCATCCCATTTCCTTTTGGTCGGTTCAGCAGCCTGGACTGGAGCGATCCATCTGGAGTTTGTCTCATCGAAGGAGAGGAACTCAGTACCATCGTAGGCATACTCACTGATTCCTCTCACAAAATTAAGACTCCCATCTGCACCTTTATTGACCACACAGCCATGTCTCCACTGAAGAACATGAAGATCTGAAATGCAGTGAAGGTAAAGACCATTTTAACACTTTTTGTAATATACAGTTTGTGATTATTTATAATGAATCTTCACTAACCAGTCCTATTGTGTCTCATGCGCTCCATCAGGATCTCCAGGTTCACCTTAAACCACTGCTCTTTGCTCTTGCGGGACCGAGTTCCTTTTTCCCAGTAATCCTGTGGTATCTTCTCTTTCATCCAGTCCTGTTTAGGAACCTTAACCTGAGTCTTGCTGTCATAGTAGTCGATCACTCGATCATCGAGCATTCCCAAAGCAACGAACTCATAGATTCCGGGCAGATTGAGAGGTTGTGAGAGACACGTGTAGGTGTAAAACAGAGAGTGTTCACCTGTGAGGAAACATGTAGACAGTCCTACAATCATATGTACAATATATTTAAACACAGATTTTTCAACAACTGCTTCACTAAATCCCATAATTTTACACACTAATTATAAGAACAATCCTCTAACAGGGAATCTGGAACCTTCACAGGGAAAACTGTGGGTGAAGCAGAAACAGAAACAGAACAAAGAACAGAGCAAATCCCACCTACCTGTAGGTGCTGGAATACGAGTCACAGTTTCTCCGCTGGTTGTGTGGGATTCACTACTGCTCCCAATGCTCAGGACATCTATCAGTGCAGATAACAACATAGAGTACATACCACATCTGCATATGTTACACATACACACATTCACACCACTTATAAAAGAGGAATAACATCCTGGACACACTCAACCTCTGCAGGACTTTGCACACACACACACACACACACACACACACACACACACACACACACACACACACACACACTTCTTCAATACTACGGTCACACACTGTACACTTTAAAGATGTGCACAAACGTTTGTCTCTTGCATTTGCACTTTCATATCTTTATAAATTCATGTCCTGTGTCCTTTTTTCGTTTATAATGTGTTATAAGCTGCTTGGAGGAATCACAGAGTAAGAATTTTATTGTATGATGTAACAGACTGTTTTCTGTACTTTATAAGTTCCCCTTCCAACCTCACTCGCTGTCGGATCTACTAGATGGCTAAAGTAACCTACCGGCGGTAATCGGGCAGTGGTTGTATTGTAGGCGATTAGAAATAAATAAGAAATAAAAACAGGGATAACTAAAGGAAACAAGTGCAAGAGCAAAAACAACAAAACACAATTCCTCGAAACACACACTCAGAACTTTACTGAACAGTTTTCCCTTTGGAGGTTGTTTTTACTTTCACTTTAGTTTGTACAGGAATGTGTGAGGAGCTCTCACCTCCATGAGCTGGAACTCCAAGCAGGAGTAAAACCCACACTGAAGACACCTCCATTACACCGCTCATGTTTAACACCACTCACATCCAGATGTTCTCAGCCAGGTGTTTCAGAATCTTGGTTTTTGCAGGGAAAAAAAAGCCCCCCAAAACCCCTGCTGAAGTGCGCAGTTACCCTGCGGTGTGATTCGTTGAGATTCGACTCGCATTTCCGAATCGTTTTAGTTTTTCTTTTTTGTAGGATATATGCAGGAAATGTCATTACTAATGAAATGCCACTGAATGTAAACACGTATAAACACCATATAAAGCGGAAAAAAACGAAATATTTAGGAAATCAAAACAATGTCGTTCAACTAACTCAGACTCGACACCTAAAAAAAAGAGTCGACTCTTTTAGTCTTGGTAATGGAAGCCGAGTTTCGCTTCGGAGTCAGTTCTAAATCCTGTTATTGATTTATTTAGATTCCGTTATCTGATTTTTTTTTCACACTGTTCACAATGCAAAACTCACCCCCTTTTATAACGATGGGTAGTTCGGTGGTGCTGTGGGTCACATAACAATCGTACAATGTTTCTTCATCCTGCATGATCTCCACACTCTTCCTCAGCTGGAAGGTTCCATCACCATTAGGTCTGATTGCTGAAGATGTTACCAGATGTTCAGGTAGGGAAGTTCTGGACTTCCTCAAATGCATCTGAACATCTTTAGGGTAGAAATTTGTAGCCAGGCAGCTCAGGGTCCATTTGCTGGAGTCAGTTACTGATTTCTTTGCAAACTGATGAACAACTGGAGCTGAAAAGTAGGAAAAAATGTAGTCTTGCCTTTTTACGTCTGTTAATGTAAATAAGGTACTGAAGTGATTTCAGTAAAATCGTTATTGTATTTACACTTTTTCATCAGAGTTTCCTTTTCATATTCCATGAACTTGCTGAGCCAGTCCACACACTCTTTCTCCAGGTAGCCCTTGGTGTACTGGTTGAGGATGGGAACTTCATCCCATTTCCTTTTGGTCGGTTCAGCAGCCTGGACTGGAGCGATCCATCTGGAGTTTGTCTCATCGAAGGAGAGGAACTCAGTACCATCGTAGGCATACTCACTGATTCCTCTCACAAAATTAAGACTCCCATCTGCACCTTTATTGACCACACAGCCATGTCTCCACTGAAGAACATGAAGATCTGAAATGCAGTGAAGGTAAAGACCATTTTAACACTTTTTGTAATATACAGTTTGTGATTATTTATAATGAATCTTCACTAACCAGTCCTATTGTGTCTCATGCGCTCCATCAGGATCTCCAGGTTCACCTTAAACCACTGCTCTTTGCTCTTGCGGGACCGAGTTCCTTTTTCCCAGTAATCCTGTGGTATCTTCTCTTTCATCCAGTCCTGTTTAGGAACCTTAACCTGAGTCTTGCTGTCATAGTAGTCGATCACTCGATCATCGAGCATTCCCAAAGCAACGAACTCATAGATTCCGGGCAGATTGAGAGGTTGTGAGAGACACGTGTAGGTGTAAAACAGAGAGTGTTCACCTGTGAGGAAACATGTAGACAGTCCTACAATCATATGTACAATATATTTAAACACAGATTTTTCAACAACTGCTTCACTAAATCCCATAATTTTACACACTAATTATAAGAACAATCCTCTAACAGGGAATCTGGAACCTTCACAGGGAAAACTGTGGGTGAAGCAGAAACAGAAACAGAACAAAGAACAGAGCAAATCCCACCTACCTGTAGGTGCTGGAATACGAGTCACAGTTTCTCCGCTGGTTGTGTGGGATTCACTACTGCTCCCAATGCTCAGGACATCTATCAGTGCAGATAACAACATAGAGTACATACCACATCTGCATATGTTACACATACACACATTCACACCACTTATAAAAGAGGAATAACATCCTGGACACACTCAACCTCTGCAGGACTTTGCACACACACACACACACACACACACACACACACACACACACACACACACACACACACACACACACACTTCTTCAATACTACGGTCACACACTGTACACTTTAAAGATGTGCACAAACGTTTGTCTCTTGCATTTGCACTTTCATATCTTTATAAATTCATGTCCTGTGTCCTTTTTTCGTTTATAATGTGTTATAAGCTGCTTGGAGGAATCACAGAGTAAGAATTTTATTGTATGATGTAACAGACTGTTTTCTGTACTTTATAAGTTCCCCTTCCAACCTCACTCGCTGTCGGATCTACTAGATGGCTAAAGTAACCTACCGGCGGTAATCGGGCAGTGGTTGTATTGTAGGCGATTAGAAATAAATAAGAAATAAAAACAGGGATAACTAAAGGAAACAAGTGCAAGAGCAAAAACAACAAAACACAATTCCTCGAAACACACACTCAGAACTTTACTGAACAGTTTTCCCTTTGGAGGTTGTTTTTACTTTCACTTTAGTTTGTACAGGAATGTGTGAGGAGCTCTCACCTCCATGAGCTGGAACTCCAAGCAGGAGTAAAACCCACACTGAAGACATCTCCATTACACCGCTCATGTTTAACACCACTCACATCCAGATGTTCTCAGCCAGGTGTTTCAGAATCTTGGTTTTTGCAGGGAAAAAAAAGCCCCCCAAAACCCCTGCTGAAGTGCGCAGTTACCCTGCGGTGTGATTCGTTGAGATTCGACTCGCATTTCCGAATCGTTTTAGTTTTTCTTTTTTGTAGGATATATGCAGGAAATGTCATTACTAATGAAATGCCACTGAATGTAAACACGTATAAACACCATAAAAAAGCGGAAAAAAACGAAATATTTAGGAAATCAAAACAATGTCGTTCAACTAACTCAGACTCGACACCTAAAAAAAAGAGTCGACTCTTTTAGTCTTGGTAATGGAAGCCGAGTTTCGCTTCGGAGTCAGTTCTAAATCCTGTTATTGATTTATTTAGATTCCGTTATCTGATTTTTTTTTCACACTGTTCACAATGCAAAACTCACCCCCTTTTATAACGATGGGTAGTTCGGTGGTGCTGTGGGTCACATAACAATCGTACAATGTTTCTTCATCCTGCATGATCTCCACACTCTTCCTCAGCTGGAAGGTTCCATCACCATTAGGTCTGATTGCTGAAGATGTTACCAGATGTTCAGGTAGGGAAGTTCTGGACTTCCTCAAATGCATCTGAACATCTTTAGGGTAGAAATTTGTAGCCAGGCAGCTCAGGGTCCATTTGCTGGAGTCAGTTACTGATTTCTTTGCAAACTGATGAACAACTGGAGCTGAAAAGTAGGAAAAAATGTAGTCTTGCCTTTTTACGTCTGTTAATGTAAATAAGGTACTGAAGTGATTTCAGTAAAATCGTTATTGTATTTACACTTTTTCATCAGAGTTTCCTTTTCATATTCCATGAACTTGCTGAGCCAGTCCACACACTCTTTCTCCAGGTAGCCCTTGGTGTACTGGTTGAGGATGGGAACTTCATCCCATTTCCTTTTGGTCGGTTCAGCAGCCTGGACTGGAGCGATCCATCTGGAGTTTGTCTCATCGAAGGAGAGGAACTCAGTACCATCGTAGGCATACTCACTGATTCCTCTCACAAAATTAAGACTCCCATCTGCACCTTTATTGACCACACAGCCATGTCTCCACTGAAGAACATGAAGATCTGAAATGCAGTGAAGGTAAAGACCATTTTAACACTTTTTGTAATATACAGTTTGTGATTATTTAT
Organism: Silurus aristotelis; assembly: GCF_946808225.1. Classification (NCBI taxonomy): domain Eukaryota; kingdom Metazoa; phylum Chordata; class Actinopteri; order Siluriformes; family Siluridae; genus Silurus; species Silurus aristotelis. The sequence goes on from NC_139580.1 coordinate 1,674,483, forward strand.
AATGAATCTTCACTAACCAGTCCTATTGTGTCTCATGCGCTCCATCAGGATCTCCAGGTTCACCTTAAACCACTGCTCTTTGCTCTTGCGGGACCGAGTTCCTTTTTCCCAGTAATCCTGTGGTATCTTCTCTTTCATCCAGTCCTGTTTAGGAACCTTAACCTGAGTCTTGCTGTCATAGTAGTCGATCACTCGATCATCGAGCATTCCCAAAGCAACGAACTCATAGATTCCGGGCAGATTGAGAGGTTGTGAGAGACACGTGTAGGTGTAAAACAGAGAGTGTTCACCTGTGAGGAAACATGTAGACAGTCCTACAATCATATGTACAATATATTTAAACACAGATTTTTCAACAACTGCTTCACTAAATCCCATAATTTTACACACTAATTATAAGAACAATCCTCTAACAGGGAATCTGGAACCTTCACAGGGAAAACTGTGGGTGAAGCAGAAACAGAAACAGAACAAAGAACAGAGCAAATCCCACCTACCTGTAGGTGCTGGAATACGAGTCACAGTTTCTCCGCTGGTTGTGTGGGATTCACTACTGCTCCCAATGCTCAGGACATCTATCAGTGCAGATAACAACATAGAGTACATACCACATCTGCATATGTTACACATACACACATTCACACCACTTATAAAAGAGGAATAACATCCTGGACACACTCAACCTCTGCAGGACTTTGCACACACACACACACACACACACACACACACACACACACACACACACACACACACACACACACTTCTTCAATACTACGGTCACACACTGTACACTTTAAAGATGTGCACAAACGTTTGTCTCTTGCATTTGCACTTTCATATCTTTATAAATTCATGTCCTGTGTCCTTTTTTCGTTTATAATGTGTTATAAGCTGCTTGGAGGAATCACAGAGTAAGAATTTTATTGTATGATGTAACAGACTGTTTTCTGTACTTTATAAGTTCCCCTTCCAACCTCACTCGCTGTCGGATCTACTAGATGGCTAAAGTAACCTACCGGCGGTAATCGGGCAGTGGTTGTATTGTAGGCGATTAGAAATAAATAAGAAATAAAAACAGGGATAACTAAAGGAAACAAGTGCAAGAGCAAAAACAACAAAACACAATTCCTCGAAACACACACTCAGAACTTTACTGAACAGTTTTCCCTTTGGAGGTTGTTTTTACTTTCACTTTAGTTTGTACAGGAATGTGTGAGGAGCTCTCACCTCCATGAGCTGGAACTCCAAGCAGGAGTAAAACCCACACTGAAGACATCTCCATTACACCGCTCATGTTTAACACCACTCACATCCAGATGTTCTCAGCCAGGTGTTTCAGAATCTTGGTTTTTGCAGGGAAAAAAAAGCCCCCCAAAACCCCTGCTGAAGTGCGCAGTTACCCTGCGGTGTGATTCGTTGAGATTCGACTCGCATTTCCGAATCGTTTTAGTTTTTCTTTTTTGTAGGATATATGCAGGAAATGTCATTACTAATGAAATGCCACTGAATGTAAACACGTATAAACACCATAAAAAAGCGGAAAAAAACGAAATATTTAGGAAATCAAAACAATGTCGTTCAACTAACTCAGACTCGACACCTAAAAAAAAGAGTCGACTCTTTTAGTCTTGGTAATGGAAGCCGAGTTTCGCTTCGGAGTCAGTTCTAAATCCTGTTATTGATTTATTTAGATTCCGTTATCTGATTTTTTTTTCACACTGTTCACAATGCAAAACTCACCCCCTTTTATAACGATGGGTAGTTCGGTGGTGCTGTGGGTCACATAACAATCGTACAATGTTTCTTCATCCTGCATGATCTCCACACTCTTCCTCAGCTGGAAGGTTCCATCACCATTAGGTCTGATTGCTGAAGATGTTACCAGATGTTCAGGTAGGGAAGTTCTGGACTTCCTCAAATGCATCTGAACATCTTTAGGGTAGAAATTTGTAGCCAGGCAGCTCAGGGTCCATTTGCTGGAGTCAGTTACTGATTTCTTTGCAAACTGATGAACAACTGGAGCTGAAAAGTAGGAAAAAATGTAGTCTTGCCTTTTTACGTCTGTTAATGTAAATAAGGTACTGAAGTGATTTCAGTAAAATCGTTATTGTATTTACACTTTTTCATCAGAGTTTCCTTTTCATATTCCATTAACTTGCTGAGCCAGTCCACACACTCTTTCTCCAGGTAGCCCTTGGTGTACTGGTTGAGGATGGGAACTTCATCCCATTTCCTTTTGGTCGGTTCAGCAGCCTGGACTGGAGCGATCCATCTGGAGTTTGTCTCATCGAAGGAGAGGAACTCAGTACCATCGTAGGCATACTCACTGATTCCTCTCACAAAATTAAGACTCCCATCTGCACCTTTATTGACCACACAGCCATGTCTCCACTGAAGAACATGAAGATCTGAAATGCAGTGAAGGTAAAGACCATTTTAACACTTTTTGTAATATACAGTTTGTGATTATTTATAATGAATCTTCACTAACCAGTCCTATTGTGTCTCATGCGCTCCATCAGGATCTCCAGGTTCACCTTAAACCACTGCTCTTTGCTCTTGCGGGACCGAGTTCCTTTTTCCCAGTAATCCTGTGGTATCTTCTCTTTCATCCAGTCCTGTTTAGGAACCTTAACCTGAGTCTTGCTGTCATAGTAGTCGATCACTCGATCATCGAGCATTCCCAAAGCAACGAACTCATAGATTCCGGGCAGATTGAGAGGTTGTGAGAGACACGTGTAGGTGTAAAACAGAGAGTGTTCACCTGTGAGGAAACATGTAGACAGTCCTACAATCATATGTACAATATATTTAAACACAGATTTTTCAACAACTGCTTCACTAAATCCCATAATTTTACACACTAATTATAAGAACAATCCTCTAACAGGGAATCTGGAACCTTCACAGGGAAAACTGTGGGTGAAGCAGAAACAGAAACAGAACAAAGAACAGAGCAAATCCCACCTACCTGTAGGTGCTGGAATACGAGTCACAGTTTCTCCGCTGGTTGTGTGGGATTCACTACTGCTCCCAATGCTCAGGACATCTATCAGTGCAGATAACAACATAGAGTACATACCACATCTGCATATGTTACACATACACACATTCACACCACTTATAAAAGAGGAATAACATCCTGGACACACTCAACCTCTGCAGGACTTTGCACACACACACACACACACACACACACACACACACACACACACACACACACACACACACACACACACACACTTCTTCAATACTACGGTCACACACTGTACACTTTAAAGATGTGCACAAACGTTTGTCTCTTGCATTTGCACTTTCATATCTTTATAAATTCATGTCCTGTGTCCTTTTTTCGTTTATAATGTGTTATAAGCTGCTTGGAGGAATCACAGAGTAAGAATTTTATTGTATGATGTAACAGACTGTTTTCTGTACTTTATAAGTTCCCCTTCCAACCTCACTCGCTGTCGGATCTACTAGATGGCTAAAGTAACCTACCGGCGGTAATCGGGCAGTGGTTGTATTGTAGGCGATTAGAAATAAATAAGAAATAAAAACAGGGATAACTAAAGGAAACAAGTGCAAGAGCAAAAACAACAAAACACAATTCCTCGAAACACACACTCAGAACTTTACTGAACAGTTTTCCCTTTGGAGGTTGTTTTTACTTTCACTTTAGTTTGTACAGGAATGTGTGAGGAGCTCTCACCTCCATGAGCTGGAACTCCAAGCAGGAGTAAAACCCACACTGAAGACATCTCCATTACACCGCTCATGTTTAACACCACTCACATCCAGATGTTCTCAGCCAGGTGTTTCAGAATCTTGGTTTTTGCAGGGGAAAAAAAGCCCCCCAAAACCCCTGCTGAAGTGCGCAGTTACCCTGCGGTGTGATTCGTTGAGATTCGACTCGCATTTCCGAATCGTTTTAGTTTTTCTTTTTTGTAGGATATATGCAGGAAATGTCATTACTAATGAAATGCCACTGAATGTAAACACGTATAAACACCATAAAAAAGCGGAAAAAAACGAAATATTTAGGAAATCAAAACAATGTCGTTCAACTAACTCAGACTCGACACCTAAAAAAAAGAGTCGACTCTTTTAGTCTTGGTAATGGAAGCCGAGTTTCGCTTCGGAGTCAGTTCTAAATCCTGTTATTGATTTATTTAGATTCCGTTATCTGATTTTTTTTTCACACTGTTCACAATGCAAAACTCACCCCCTTTTATAACGATGGGTAGTTCGGTGGTGCTGTGGGTCACATAACAATCGTACAATGTTTCTTCATCCTGCATGATCTCCACACTCTTCCTCAGCTGGAAGGTTCCATCACCATTAGGTCTGATTGCTGAAGATGTTACCAGATGTTCAGGTAGGGAAGTTCTGGACTTCCTCAAATGCATCTGAACATCTTTAGGGTAGAAATTTGTAGCCAGGCAGCTCAGGGTCCATTTGCTGGAGTCAGTTACTGATTTCTTTGCAAACTGATGAACAACTGGAGCTGAAAAGTAGGAAAAAATGTAGTCTTGCCTTTTTACGTCTGTTAATGTAAATAAGGTACTGAAGTGATTTCAGTAAAATCGTTATTGTATTTACACTTTTTCATCAGAGTTTCCTTTTCATATTCCATGAACTTGCTGAGCCAGTCCACACACTCTTTCTCCAGGTAGCCCTTGGTGTACTGGTTGAGGATGGGAACTTCATCCCATTTCCTTTTGGTCGGTTCAGCAGCCTGGACTGGAGCGATCCATCTGGAGTTTGTCTCATCGAAGGAGAGGAACTCAGTACCATCGTAGGCATACTCACTGATTCCTCTCACAAAATTAAGACTCCCATCTGCACCTTTATTGACCACACAGCCATGTCTCCACTGAAGAACATGAAGATCTGAAATGCAGTGAAGGTAAAGACCATTTTAACACTTTTTGTAATATACAGTTTGTGATTATTTATAATGAATCTTCACTAACCAGTCCTATTGTGTCTCATGCGCTCCATCAGGATCTCCAGGTTCACCTTAAACCACTGCTCTTTGCTCTTGCGGGACCGAGTTCCTTTTTCCCAGTAATCCTGTGGTATCTTCTCTTTCATCCAGTCCTGTTTAGGAACCTTAACCTGAGTCTTGCTGTCATAGTAGTCGATCACTCGATCATCGAGCATTCCCAAAGCAACGAACTCATAGATTCCGGGCAGATTGAGAGGTTGTGAGAGACACGTGTAGGTGTAAAACAGAGAGTGTTCACCTGTGAGGAAACATGTAGACAGTCCTACAATCATATGTACAATATATTTAAACACAGATTTTTCAACAACTGCTTCACTAAATCCCATAATTTTACACACTAATTATAAGAACAATCCTCTAACAGGGAATCTGGAACCTTCACAGGGAAAACTGTGGGTGAAGCAGAAACAGAAACAGAACAAAGAACAGAGCAAATCCCACCTACCTGTAGGTGCTGGAATACGAGTCACAGTTTCTCCGCTGGTTGTGTGGGATTCACTACTGCTCCCAATGCTCAGGACATCTATCAGTGCAGATAACAACATAGAGTACATACCACATCTGCATATGTTACACATACACACATTCACACCACTTATAAAAGAGGAATAACATCCTGGACACACTCAACCTCTGCAGGACTTTGCACACACACACACACACACACACACACACACACACACACACACACACACACACACACACACACACTTCTTCAATACTACGGTCACACACTGTACACTTTAAAGATGTGCACAAACGTTTGTCTCTTGCATTTGCACTTTCATATCTTTATAAATTCATGTCCTGTGTCCTTTTTTCGTTTATAATGTGTTATAAGCTGCTTGGAGGAATCACAGAGTAAGAATTTTATTGTATGATGTAACAGACTGTTTTCTGTACTTTATAAGTTCCCCTTCCAACCTCACTCGCTGTCGGATCTACTAGATGGCTAAAGTAACCTACCGGCGGTAATCGGGCAGTGGTTGTATTGTAGGCGATTAGAAATAAATAAGAAATAAAAACAGGGATAACTAAAGGAAACAAGTGCAAGAGCAAAAACAACAAAACACAATTCCTCGAAACACACACTCAGAACTTTACTGAACAGTTTTCCCTTTGGAGGTTGTTTTTACTTTCACTTTAGTTTGTACAGGAATGTGTGAGGAGCTCTCACCTCCATGAGCTGGAACTCCAAGCAGGAGTAAAACCCACACTGAAGACATCTCCATTACACCGCTCATGTTTAACACCACTCACATCCAGATGTTCTCAGCCAGGTGTTTCAGAATCTTGGTTTTTGCAGGGAAAAAAAAGCCCCCCAAAACCCCTGCTGAAGTGCGCAGTTACCCTGCGGTGTGATTCGTTGAGATTCGACTCGCATTTCCGAATCGTTTTAGTTTTTCTTTTTTGTAGGATATATGCAGGAAATGTCATTACTAATGAAATGCCACTGAATGTAAACACGTATAAACACCATAAAAAAGCGGAAAAAAACGAAATATTTAGGAAATCAAAACAATGTCGTTCAACTAACTCAGACTCGACACCTAAAAAAAAGAGTCGACTCTTTTAGTCTTGGTAATGGAAGCCGAGTTTCGCTTCGGAGTCAGTTCTAAATCCTGTTATTGATTTATTTAGATTCCGTTATCTGATTTTTTTTTCACACTGTTCACAATGCAAAACTCACCCCCTTTTATAACGATGGGTAGTTCGGTGGTGCTGTGGGTCACATAACAATCGTACAATGTTTCTTCATCCTGCATGATCTCCACACTCTTCCTCAGCTGGAAGGTTCCATCACCATTAGGTCTGATTGCTGAAGATGTTACCAGATGTTCAGGTAGGGAAGTTCTGGACTTCCTCAAATGCATCTGAACATCTTTAGGGTAGAAATTTGTAGCCAGGCAGCTCAGGGTCCATTTGCTGGAGTCAGTTACTGATTTCTTTGCAAACTGATGAACAACTGGAGCTGAAAAGTAGGAAAAAATGTAGTCTTGCCTTTTTACGTCTGTTAATGTAAATAAGGTACTGAAGTGATTTCAGTAAAATCGTTATTGTATTTACACTTTTTCATCAGAGTTTCCTTTTCATATTCCATGAACTTGCTGAGCCAGTCCACACACTCTTTCTCCAGGTAGCCCTTGGTGTACTGGTTGAGGATGGGAACTTCATCCCATTTCCTTTTGGTCGGTTCAGCAGCCTGGACTGGAGCGATCCATCTGGAGTTTGTCTCATCGAAGGAGAGGAACTCAGTACCATCGTAGGCATACTCACTGATTCCTCTCACAAAATTAAGACTCCCATCTGCACCTTTATTGACCACACAGCCATGTCTCCACTGAAGAACATGAAGATCTGAAATGCAGTGAAGGTAAAGACCATTTTAACACTTTTTGTAATATACAGTTTGTGATTATTTATAATGAATCTTCACTAACCAGTCCTATTGTGTCTCATGCGCTCCATCAGGATCTCCAGGTTCACCTTAAACCACTGCTCTTTGCTCTTGCGGGACCGAGTTCCTTTTTCCCAGTAATCCTGTGGTATCTTCTCTTTCATCCAGTCCTGTTTAGGAACCTTAACCTGAGTCTTGCTGTCATAGTAGTCGATCACTCGATCATCGAGCATTCCCAAAGCAACGAACTCATAGATTCCGGGCAGATTGAGAGGTTGTGAGAGACACGTGTAGGTGTAAAACAGAGAGTGTTCACCTGTGAGGAAACATGTAGACAGTCCTACAATCATATGTACAATATATTTAAACACAGATTTTTCAACAACTGCTTCACTAAATCCCATAATTTTACACACTAATTATAAGAACAATCCTCTAACAGGGAATCTGGAACCTTCACAGGGAAAACTGTGGGTGAAGCAGAAACAGAAACAGAACAAAGAACAGAGCAAATCCCACCTACCTGTAGGTGCTGGAATACGAGTCACAGTTTCTCCGCTGGTTGTGTGGGATTCACTACTGCTCCCAATGCTCAGGACATCTATCAGTGCAGATAACAACATAGAGTACATACCACATCTGCATATGTTACACATACACACATTCACACCACTTATAAAAGAGGAATAACATCCTGGACACACTCAACCTCTGCAGGACTTTGCACACACACACACACACACACACACACACACACACACACACACACACACACACACACACACACACACACACACACACACACACACACACACACTTCTTCAATACTACGGTCACACACTGTACACTTTAAAGATGTGCACAAACGTTTGTCTCTTGCATTTGCACTTTCATATCTTTATAAATTCATGTCCTGTGTCCTTTTTTCGTTTATAATGTGTTATAAGCTGCTTGGAGGAATCACAGAGTAAGAATTTTATTGTATGATGTAACAGACTGTTTTCTGTACTTTATAAGTTCCCCTTCCAACCTCACTCGCTGTCGGATCTACTAGATGGCTAAAGTAACCTACCGGCGGTAATCGGGCAGTGGTTGTATTGTAGGCGATTAGAAATAAATAAGAAATAAAAACAGGGATAACTAAAGGAAACAAGTGCAAGAGCAAAAACAACAAAACACAATTCCTCGAAACACACACTCAGAACTTTACTGAACAGTTTTCCCTTTGGAGGTTGTTTTTACTTTCACTTTAGTTTGTACAGGAATGTGTGAGGAGCTCTCACCTCCATGAGCTGGAACTCCAAGCAGGAGTAAAACCCACACTGAAGACATCTCCATTACACCGCTCATGTTTAACACCACTCACATCCAGATGTTCTCAGCCAGGTGTTTCAGAATCTTGGTTTTTGCAGAGAAAAAAAAAACCCCCCAAAACCCCTGCTGAAGTGCGCAGTTACCCTGCGGTGTGATTCGTTGAGATTCGACTCGCATTTCCGAATCGTTTTAGTTTTTCTTTTTTGTAGGATATATGCAGGAAATGTCATTACTAATGAAATGCCACTGAATGTAAACACGTATAAACACCATATAAAGCGGAAAAAAACGAAATATTTAGGAAATCAAAACAATGTCGTTCAACTAACTCAGACTCGACACATAATTTTCCTTCACCAAAATAATAAAACTTTACCACAGAATATAGTTTTAAAGTGAATAAAAAGCGTCTCCTTGTTTAGGTTCTTAGACTTACCTCAGGATTACCTCAGGATTACCTCAGGATTACCTCAGGTTAGCCTGCTAGTCAGATGAGCTAGTCTTAACTTTTATTTTCATAAACGAATAAATCAGTTGTTTATGAAAGAATCAATGACATTATGAAATACATTATTAAGGCCATGATTTAACTCAAACTTGGACATCTGAAGCATCTAATCCAACTTCAAATCTAATAATATTAATCTAAAAGGGAGGAGATTTTTTTCACTTTACAGAAAACTTTTTTATCTTGGTGGTTGGTTTATATTATCCTTTTCAACTTGGGATTTAAATATATGTTTGTTTCTACAACAAAAAGACAAATCATAAGTGGGTAACAGAAAAGTATGTAATTCACAAAGCTTCACAGATCAAGAAGAACTCATATCATCAGATACAGAAATGGTCACAAGAAGGTCTAGGAGCTCTGGGAAGAACATTCATAAGATAAACCAGAGGGATTGATGTCCTCAATAAAGCCAGGAGGAAAATGGGTCTTTGTTGGTCTTTGTCTGGGGGTTTAGAGGTTTGATTATTCTGCAGATTGGATCCAGTTATTCTCTTGCAGAGGGCATGTGTCCATGAGGGTTCTGTAGCCTTTGACATTTTTCTGGGAAAACTTCTCACTATGACTGGAAAACTGTTATCCAGGCCATCAGGCTTTAAAACAACAGTTTATAATGCATTTTCAAATTCTCATCTTGGGAAAACTCATTTCCATCGTATTCGGTCAGTGAAAGCCAGGAAAGTTGTGGAATTCCATTTGAGGTACTGAAGGAAACCATTGAGGAAATAATGAGAGCGCAACCGAATTCTCTGAAACTGAAAACTCAGGAGTGAAAGTCTGACATGGTTTATGTATCTTCACACACGACAAAGTTTACATTCACCCTTATGGCACAAAAAGCTCTTATGAAGAATGGGGCTTCACAGTTCTCCACTCCTACTGGCTAAAAAGATTTCAATGGCTCTCTCCATGACCAGGAGAAAGCTCTAGATGTGGTAATCTGTAGTGTTATAGTGTTTGTAGAACTTCGTAGTTGAAAGTCTTTCTTTCCATTATCCATTTCTTCAGTATATTAGTTTGTAAGTATTCTAATAAATAAACCACCTCCAGAGCGCAAATTTGCAACACTGAAGTCTCTACTTTTACTTCTGTGTTCTGGGAGTGGTCCATCCTGCTAGCCAATCAGAGTAAAGAATTGTTAAGCCCCACCCTGTTACCAAAGTACATTGTTTATATAAAGATTGTTTTACAGGTTATTTTTAATTCCTGAGTTTTGCGTTCATTCTTTACCACAAATGTATTTTATTTCCTATTTACAGAAAAAGCCTGAAGTGTCTGAGACGTCTTATGAAACTGGGGAAACTAATTCTTTATTATGAGGTCTCTACACAGGGTTTGTGGATGTTGGTTATTTTTTTAGGAGTGATCTGAGATATTATAGAGTGTGTCTTTTCACTAATAAACCTGTCTGCCGGCATTCCTCAGATGACAAATGATGTGGAAACCACAGAGTTCATTGTACAGTAGGGCCCTTAACCCTCCTTGCTCCAGGAGTGTTGTATCATGGCTGGTCCTGTGCCCAAATGTTTAACAAGCTGGAATGTGTAAAAAAAGAATGTGACAAGTTGAAACCTATTTCTTCTTCTTCACATTGCATGAAGAGTGACATCAGAAAAGGATCGTCCATTTAACCAAAAACCAAAGAATGAGTGAGAGTTCAAACAGAAAGAACAGAAGACAGAAAATCAGCTGTAGTAATGAACAAAAACACTGTAACACTGTAAAAGTGTAAATGGTTTAAATGTTGTAGTCTGTATATTATAAATACTGCCACATCCACCTGCAAAGACAGAAATAAAACTCATCATTAAATAAAAGCATTGATGCTGGAATTTATCCCCAAACGTTTCAAACACCAGAATTGTTTACAGAAGCTTATTTTACAGAAATTAGTCACTGGAGCCATCAGAATGAATTAGCTGCTGGAATCTGCTTAGCTGGAAAGCTGACATGGCTTACCATGATTGCCACCAAGTTTCCAGATTTCTGTAACATCTGCCTGAAACACACAAATAAATGTATCACAATTTTTACAGACTTCATATCATTAATAATAAATACTAGTGATGAGCATGTAACCTGTTCCTGGGTGTGTTCAGAAAAAGATCAAAAAAAGATCAACAGACACGATTTCTCATCAGTGTACTCCATCTAAAATGATATTTTATAGCGTTCAAATTCAAACAATGTACTATAAAAGTAAGTGATGTTCCAGGTGTAGGTGTGAGATGTTACAGGATGTTAGTGCATGATGTGGAGGTGGATTAGTGGATTATCACCTTCTACCATGGTCACTTTCCAGCACTGAGGCGTTCAAGCTGTTGTTGATGTTTGCAGAGAAAACTGATTGAATGGATCAAACTGAAGCTTATTTTCACTACGCAGTTTATATACGCAGAGTTAGAGCTAGAATTCGGTTGCTCCAAATCACATGCAGAGATAAAGTAGTGCCTGAAGATCACACTTATTTACATGAGAGAGGTTGGAGGTAACTCCTGGTGCTTTTTGGCCATTCTTTTTCTCATTTTCTTCTCCTGTTTTCAAATTCATCTTGTCCCAAGAGCTGTTTTAAAAAAAAATCCCCGTAATCACCATAGAAGTTTCACCACTTGCAGAACTCCTCCATGGAGCTCAGTGAGGTCATTAGAAAACAAGTACAAACAATGGCTCACTCTAGATGGAACTGGAACTGGATGTTACCATGGTTACAGTTGTTTATAAGCAGCGCATATATTTAGATTCAACAAACTACCAACACTCTGAACTTCCAGCCAATCACAATCCACTATTAACACCTAAACTTCAAGCCAATCACAATCTATTTTTCGCACCTGAACTTGCAGCCAATCACAATCCACTATTCACACCTGAACTTCCAACTAATCACAATCCTGGATTCTCTCTAATCATGGTGTAGTCATGAATATATATAGAGTATAGAACATCTGTGATTGTTTGTGTGGTTGTACTTACTGAATATTCTGCTCCGTATAAAGATATAGATGCCTACAACCACAGCCAGCTTTAGTCCATTGATTGCACCACTGATGATAACATCTGGAACTTTCAGTACATTACAGTCTAAGCATGGAACCGCTTCAAATGAAGAACAAAGTGTCAACATAAAAATATGCTTAAAACTGAGTTACTCCATCTACAAGAACATAACTCTACATGTCTACAAGCAAAACACTAGACTTACCATCACCACTGCTGAAGAATGGCCCTTTGAAGGTGATGTGATTCACACTGCAATCATAAAACTCTTCCTCCTTCGGTTCAATCTCCACACTCTTCCTTAGCTGGCAGGTGCCGTCACCATTGGGCCTGAATCCTGAAGATGTTTCCAGATGTTCAGGTACAGAAGTTGGGTGCTTCCCCAATTTCATAATGATATCTTTATGGTAGAATCCTGTGGCCAGGCAGGTCAGGGTCAACCTTCTAGATCCAGCTAGTGATTTCTTTAGGAATATATAAACATCTGGTGAAGTTGAAAAGGCAGAGAATTGTAAGATATTTGTATTACTTTTTGTTGTAAATCCTGATGTGATTTTAGTAAAATCTGTTGGATACTTACGATAGTATTTTTAATTTTTTCCATATTCCATGAACTTGCTGAGCCAGTTCACACACTCTTTCTCTAGGTAGGCCTTGGTGTACAGGTTGAGGATGGGAACTTCATTCCATTTCCTTTTGGTCGGTTCAGCAGCCTGGACAGCCTGGTACCATCGTAGGCATACTCACTGATTCCTCTCACAAATTTAAGACTCCCATCTGCACCTGCATCGACCACACGGTCATGTCTCCACTGAAGAACATGAAGATCTAAAATGCAGTGAAAGTAAAGAACTTTTAAACAGTTTTTGTAATATACAGTATGTGATTATTTATAACAAAAATTCACTAACCAGTCTTATTGTGTCTCATGCGCTCCATCAGGATCTCCAGGTTCACCTTAAACCACTGCTCTTTGCTCTTGCGGGACTGAGTTCCTTTTTCCCAGTAATCCTGTGGTATCTTCTCTTTCATCCAGAACTGTTTAGGAACCTTAACCTGAGTCTTGCTGTCATAGTAGTCGATCACTCGATCATCGAGCATTCCCAAAGCAACGAACTCATGGATTCCAAGCAGATTGAGAGGTTAGGAGAGACACGTGTAGGTGTAAAACAGAGAGTGTTCACACTAATTATGACCTATGAGAAGACAATGAAAAGAAAATGCTACCTCAGTATTTTTTATTTTTATTCCATTGCCCATTGTGCCTGATGGCTTACTCACCGTTTACGTAGCATTTTTGATACGGTGTGGGGTTGTTAGCAAAAGGGCTTTGCTCAGGGGCCCCATTAGTGGCAGTACCAGGCGATACCAGGCGATACCAGTGGCGATACCAGGCTGAGGCCCCCCCCACCAACTTTTAGGGAGCTACCACCTCCATGAAGGGGGTCCATGATGTGGTATGTACAAAGACCAAAGTTTAGTATAATGTCTACCAGATCAAATTCAAAGTTGGCAGTGGAATTTCTACTAGAAGATGCAGTGCATGGATTTTTATCTCCCTTTTTCTATTTTTCGGTGCAACAATCTGGAAATGAAATTGACTGTGAAGGTGAGGGTGTGGTCAAAATGGCCTGGTCAAACGATCTCACCAACACCAACCCCAACCGTGCAATATACTTGTAATAAAACATCTGTTACCTGCTGTATTAAAGACTCTACAAGCCTTCATAGGGTTTTCCCTGTTTAAATTGCATGTGTGCAAATCACATTAAAAATAAAAACTTAGCACGTTTTTGATCTTACTCCATATATGAACGTCACACCTCAGTCCATTTACCACATGATCTAAGGGAGTTTTTCCTTGCCACAGTCGCCAGCGGCTTGCTCATCAGGGACAAATTCACACCATTCACCTTAACTGTTGATTTGTGTAAAGATGCTTTGAGACAATGTCTGTTGTGAAAAGCGCTATACAAATAAACTTGACTTGACTTGACTTGACATGATGATTTGCTACAGATGCAGGAAGGTCAACCGGCTGTATAGTTGTGCTCGTCCATGTCATTAAGAGATTCCTACAGCAAATTTTTAATTATTAGCAGGTGGCAAGGGCCCTCTGAGAACCTGGATGCTACTAACTTAGAAATAAGTGAGGTTCAGCAGATTTACCACCTTAACCTCCTTATACAATGGAAAGAAGTTGTCCTTCTGAATTTGGTAAAGGTCGTTCCAGAGAGGGAGGAAATGGGATTGAGATAGATCTAAAAACAATAGTCCTACTCATCCTTTCTGGAGACCACAGCTGACTGTCCCACTTTGGTTCACAGTGATGAATTGATATACACCAAATGGCCCAATAGACTTCGCAAGTGGATTGTATGCAATGAATCTATTTGGAAAAGTGCAAAAAAAAAAGAAAACATGCCTTTAGGTGGACGATGTCCTCTAAACAGGGGTGTAGATCTTTTCTGTTCATCTCATTTAAATAATAATGCATTTAGAATCCAGAATGCTATTTGTTAATTTATTTTCTGTGACACGCTCTGGGTTTTTCAGGAAAAGTGTGTATTTAAATGAAGAAACCGTGTGATGTGATGGAGAAGTCGAATGCATTCAGCATACAGTGTGTGTCTGATTATCACTGCTTACATCAGATATTACTTAGACTTTGGCTTTGATGAGGACAAACCCAATCAGCCACCTCACACTACCTGCCAGGTGAGTGTCATCTAAACAAAACTAACAGAAGGCATGATACTTTTACTTCATTTTATGTTTTGTTCATGTGTGAAGATAAAAATCAAATTAACACAATTAATTATTCAATTAAAACGATCATGATCAACCAAAATCACTTCTGGAATTGGGATATAATTAATAAGTAGAACTTACTTTAATCATAAACATGGTGGAAAACCAAACACACACACACACACACACACACACACACACACACACACACACACACACACACACACACACACACACACACAGTATAAATGTAAGTGACTCACCCCCTCGAACTGGAACAGGAGCTCCGAACAACACGAGTGCTGAAAAGACGACTGAAATCTGCCCCATTGCCTCCTGCCTCTGCACCTGAAGCCTGAGTGACTTCACTCTGACACCTACGAGGACGTTTTCTGCAGGTGTGGCCACAACTGAAAGTATTCTCCACTCAGAGAAATTAACCAATCAGCATTAAGGAATGTTCAAAGGAATTCCATTTAAATTTATTTTAAAGATTTTTTTCAAATAATTGATACAAAACTTTTTTATTTAGAAAATTACTTTGTTATAAACATGTAACTAAAGTCATTAATAAAATACTATTGATGAATAAAAAGGATTGAGGAACCCAAAGGGAGATTTAGAATCTCTTCACCAATCACAACTACACTATCTGGCAAAATGTATCGGGACCTCCAACTTTTCCAGCCATATGTGGTTCTTCCACAAACTGTTACCACAAAGTTGTAGACACACTTTTACAGGACGTTTTTCAATGCAGTAGAAACCTGCTCCAGCATGACAATGTCCTCGTGCACAAAGCCAGCTCCATGAAGATCTGCTTTACATAGGATGGAGTGGAAGATCTTCTCCTAAAGACCTCTACAAATAAAACTGAAGTGAATTGGAAAAACCTGCTGAAACTGTTCCCCTAAATCTTCCAAGTGTTTACTCTTCATCCACACACTCATTTCATTATTCAGTTTAACACTGTTCTAAATGACTTCACTTTGGTCCAGCTGATCAGATTCACTCGTTCATACAAATGTTTCGACCAGGCTATAAAAAATAGCTTGTTTTTTTGGTGTTCAGACGAATGTTTTGCAGAAACATGCAGAAAATGTCACTATTAATATAATATTCATTAATAACTATAATTAATACAAATGGAACATCAGAGTTGTTTGTGTGATATGGGAATGATAATTAATGAGGAATCACTCATTTGTAAATAAAGCGTATAAATAAATCACAGCAACAGCTACACAGTATCGACTCACTGCTTTATCAAAACAAAGACTTTAAATATGAATAAAAACCTCAATAATGAGGAAAACAGAGCCATTTCACTGACCGATTCCCAAAAATCTACTCTTTCAGTCTCAGTATTCGGAGTCGACAGTCAGATTTAAAACTACGCTTCAATATTGATTCATTTGGATTCCGTTATCAGATTTTTACTTTTTTACTTTATTAAAATAAAATAACATGTAAACTAATTATAGAACAAAAAAACTTTTATAGTGAATAAAAAGAGTCTCTTTGTACAGGTTCTGAGGGTTACCTCAGGTTTACCTCAGATTCACATCAGGTTTACCTGATGCTAGAGTCAGATGAACTAGCATTATCTTTTATTATAACTAATATATTAGTTGTTTATGATAATAATTTACCTAAATACAGCTGATTAAATACATTATTACGACTCTGATTCACCTCAAATAAACATCTGAGAAACTCTGAGCTTCTTTCAGGTTATAAATCATGTTACTGCTAATTTGGGAAAAGTTTTACATCAGAAAAAAAATGTAAATTTTCTCATTTGGATAAATCTTTCAGTAATATTAGAATTAACTATCTGTTATTTGATTGCTTGATGTGTTTCTTGAATTCTGGATGAATTCTGTAGAACAGCAGATCTGACTGTAGCAGCTGGTGTATATTAACACACTGGTTCTATTACTGTGGGGTTTTTATAGCAAAAGCTCAATAATCTCACTGAGAAATACATGAGTGATTGTTGATACAGTGAAGTAAAAAAAACAAAGACTCGTTTAGTGCAGAACTGATGGTTTATGGAAGGAGTCTCCAGTGTCAGCACCTGTGTAACAGTCAGTGGTTTGTTTTGGAAATGACTGTACGCTTATTCTCAATCTGGCTTTAAATATACAGGTCAATAGAATCGACGTGAACAAAATATTATTTGAGAATTTTTAGTTTTTATTCTTCACCATCATAAAAACGATACACAAGGTAAAATATAAAATAGATTTAAGGCTGTAATTAATTTCCTGTAGTAAATATAGATAAGTCTCACTTCCATTATAAATTTAAAGATGCTGAAAGTTTAAAAATAAAGTACATTTAAAAGAAAGCAATCATCAGCAAATCACACAGGTGAAAAAAAACAATACATACTGTATACAGTGGGGCAAAAAAGTACTTAGTCACCCACCAATTGTGGAAATTCTCCCACTTAAAAAGATGAGAGAGGCCTGTAATTTTCATGATATTTACACGGAAAAATCCGGAAAATCACATTGTCTGATTTTTAAAGAATTTATTTGCACTTTGTTATATACATTATATAAACATTGTTATATATATTTTGTTGCCAATGACAGAGATCAAACGTTTTCTGTGAGTCTACACAAGGTTTTTACACACTGTTGTAGTACATGGAGCAGGAGCTTCAGGAGAAGCACAAACTGAAAAACGGGTAGAATCCGTAGCATAGGAAGTCCAGGGATGATCTCTAGTGCAAACTGTAGATCAGATGGTGAGCGAGTGGGAACGGGGGCCTTATAAAGGGGAGTGTAGATTGGAGACAGGTGAAGGTGATTAGTAGGAAGGCGAGGCTGAGCGAGTGTGCTGAGTGCAGGAGGGAGGCGTGGCTGGCATTATAATTGTCTATGTATTTTTTCTGAATCAGTTCTGATGGCTTTTATACATATACCTATATCTAATATATATGTACACCAATCAGGTATAACATTATGACATTATAATATGTGGAAAAGTAAATAACACTGACACTCTTCATCATGGCACCTGTTAGTGAGTGGATTTATTTATCAAGCAGCATCTGAACATTTTGTCCTAAAATTTGATGTTAGAAGCAGGAAAAATGGGCGAGTGTAAGGATTTGAGTTTGACAAATTGTGACGTCTAGACGTCTGGGTCAGAGCATCTCCAACACTGCAGCTCTTGTGAGATGTTCCTGGTCTGCAGTGGTCAGAATCTATCAAAAGTGCTCCAAGGAAGAAACAGTGGTGAACCGGCGACAGGGTCGTGTGGGACGAGGATCATCATACTAGCTCAAACTGCTGAAGAAGTTCATGCTGATGATGATCGATGGGTCACGAGTGATTTAGCAGCAAAAAGGGGACCAACACAATATTAGGCAGGTGGTCACATGCCTGATCGGTGTACATTATATTTGCCTTTTTTAGATTTTATTCATTTATACTCTTACTGTACCGCATAACTTATTTAACGTTAGCATATTTATGTTCCATACTGTGCAGCACAAGTGCACTATTTATAAAAAAAAAAATACCAGAACCTCAGTATGGTGAGCTGAAATTTTTTTGCTTCATGTGAGGATAGAAAAGAGAAGTGTATAAAATAATAACTGATCGGATCTCCTGCATTCGCTGATCATTAAAGCTGAGCAACATTGTGGTACACTGGAAATCAAGTCAAGTCAAGTCAAGTCAAGTCAAGAGGCTTTTATTGTCATTTCTACTATACACAGTGGTACACAGTACACAGTAAAAACGAGACAATGTTTCTCCAGAACCCTGGTGCTACACTAAACAACAACAAACAAAACAACATAGAGCTACAACACAAGTTACATAAAGTGCATCGAGTGCAACCTGGTGAACAGTGCAGACGGACAGTACAGACAGACAGTGCAGACAGACGACACAAGACAAGACACAAAACCCTATATAGCGCCGACCAGTAAACCTACTGTATACTTGATTATACAGTACTGTACAAGAAAACTGTAAAAACTATACAAACTAAAAACTATATCCCAGAAGTGACAATAAACAGAACAATGTAGTGCAAAATATACAGCAGCAGTCGGTGCAAAAAACAGCATGTAAACAGTATAATACAATGATAATGATAAATGTGCAAAAAACAGCAGTTGAGAGTGTGGTACAGTTGAGAATAATAAATAATAAATAAATGAATGGTGGTGGAATGGATTGAGATGAGTGACGAGTGTGTGTTAAGTGTTAAGTCCAGGAAAAATTTTTACAGTTCGTTACACACATTTGAGTGTGTGTGTGTGTGTGTGTGTGTGTGTGTGTGTGTGTGTGTGTGTGAGAGTTCCGTTTCATTTCTGTGTATTAAGTAGCCTGATGGCTTGTGGAAAGAAACTGTTGCATAGTATTGTTGTGGCGGCCCGAATCGAACCGTTTTCCTGTTGGTAGGAGTGTAAAAAGTGTGTGTGAGAGGTGTGTGTGATCGTCCACAATGCTGTGTGCTTTGCGGATGCAGCGTGAAGTGTAAATGTCCATGATAGAGGGGAGAGAGATTCCGATGATCTTCTCAGCTGTCCTCACTATCCTCTGTAGGGTCTTGCGATCCGAGACGGTGCAGTTCTCAAACCAGGCAGTGATGCAGCTGCTCAGGATGCTCTCAATGGTCCCTCTGTAGAACATGGACAGGATGGGGGGAGGGAGGTGGGTTTTCCTCAGCCTTCTCAGGAAGTAGAGACGCTGCTGGACTTTCTTGGTGATGGAGCTGGTGTTAAGTGACCAGGTGAGGTTGTTTGCCAGATAAACACCAAGGAATGTTAAGGATCCATCAATAATCAGTGGAGATTGGTCGCTTTGTGCTCTCCTGAAGTCCACAACCATCTCTTTCGTTTTGTCCACGTTCAGAGACAGGTTGTTTGCTCCACAGGCAGTTGAAGGCAGTTAGCCGTTGCACCTCTTCTCTATATGCTGACTCGTCATTCTTGCTGATTAGACCCACCACGGTCGTGTCATCAGCGAACTTGATGATGTGGTTCGAGCTGTGCATTGCTACACAGTCGTGAGTCAGCAGAGTGAACAGCAGTGGGCTGAGCACACAGCCCTGGGGGGCCCCAGTGCTCAGTGTGGTGGTGCTGGAGATGCTGTTCCTGATCCTGACTGACTGAGGTCTCTCAGTCAGGAAGTCCAGGATCCAGTTATAGAGGGAGGTGTTCAGGCCCAGAAGGTTCAACTTCTCGATCAGGTGCTGAGGAATGATTGTGTTGAATGCTGAGCTGAAGCCAATGAACAGCATTCGTACATACGAGTCCTTGTTATCCAGGTGGGTGAGGGCCAGATGGAGAGTTGTGGAGATAGCATCGTCCGTGGAACGGTTTGGACGATACGCAAACTGCATGGGGTCCAGGGAGGGTGGAATCTGTGTCCTAATGTGCCTCATGACGAGCCTCTCGAAGCACTTCATCACGATGGGTGTGAGCGCAACGGGACAATAGTCATTGAGGCAGGAGACAGAAGATTTCTTCGGCACGGGAACAATGGCCGTTGTCTTGAGGCACGTGGGAACAACGTTGCTGCTCAGGGAGATGTTGAAGATGTCAGTGAGGACATCTGCTAGCTGTTCTGCACATTCCCTGAGCACTCTGCCAGGAATGTTGTCTGGTCCAGCAGACTTCCGTGGGTTAACTCTGCATAGAGTTTCCTCACTTCAGCTGTGGTTGGACAGAGCACCTGGTCAGTGGGAGGAGGGATGGTCTTCCTCGCCACCACGTTGTTCTGCACCTCGAACTGGGCGTAGAAGTCGTTCAGCACATCTGGGAGGGAGGGGTCACGGTCACAAGCAGGTGATGTGATCTTGTAATTCGTGATCGCCTGGATGCCCTGCCACATGTGCCGGGTGTCTCCGCTGTCCTGGAAGTGGTTGTGGATTTTCTTCGCGTGTGCAGGCTTCGCCTCTCTGATGGCACGAGACAGTTTGGCCCTTGCTGTTTTTAAGGACGCCTTGTCCCCTGATCTGAAGGCAGAGTCTCTTTGTTTCAGCAGCGCACACACATTTGCAGTCATCCACGGTTTCTGGTTGGAGCGTGTAGTGATGGTCTTGGAGATGGTCACATCATCAACGCACTTGCTGATGTAGCTGGTCACTGATGATGTGTACTCCTCCAAGTTGATGGAATCCTCATTGGTTGCAGCCTCTCTAAACATGTCCCAGTCGGTGCACTCAAAACAGTCCTGAAGAGCAGAAGTAGCTCTATGGACAACCCACCACAATTGCCTATTGTTTACATATTGTTTACATTTCTATTTTGTTTACATCTTTCACTACACACTGTTTACTGTTTATATGTACATTTGCTCATACATTATCCTTTTATATATATATATATATATATATATATATATATATATATATATATATATATATATATATATATATATATCTTTATACCTTATATTCTTTTACTTCATTTTATTTATTAATTTTATTTTATTTTAATAGTTTTTCTTATACCTTATAGTTATTTATCTGCCTCCTTTTCTTTCCCCCATCCTATTCCCTCAAGCCGGACCATCGTACAAAACATTTCACTACATGTCGTACCCTGTATGTATGTGTATGTGATGAATAAAATTTGATTTGATTTGATTTGATTCCTTCTGGCCAGGTTTTTACCTGTTTTAGAACCGGTTTAGAGCGTCTGATGAGCGGTCTGTATGCTGGAATTAACATAACAGAGCTGTGGTCTGAGTATCCGAGATGGGGGCGGGGCTCCGCACGATACGCGCCGGGGATGTTTGTGTAAACAAGATCCAGCATGTTTGCTCCTCTCGTTGCAAAGTCCACATGCGGATGGAGTTTAGGAAGCACAGTTTTGAGATTCGCATGGTTGAAATCTACGGCGATAATAAACAATCCGTCGGGGTAAGCATTCTGCAGGTCGCTAATAGCACCATAGAGTTCACTCAGTGCCTCCTTAGCATTAGCACTGGGTGGAATGTACACTCCGACGATGTAAACTGTGGTGAATTCCCGTGGTAAATAAAAAGGTCTGCATCTAACATTCACAAACTCCACTAGCGATGAGCAGTAGCGTGAAACAAGCCCAGAGTTCTTACACCATTCCATGTTGATATAAACACACACGCCACCACCGCGAGTCTTACCGCGGTGAAATACTTCACCAGTTATGAATGGTAACCTTGTGATTAACATTACAGGCAACATGCTTTTTAAATGAACGACTTTCTCTCTCATCTCTCACACTTACTATCATTTTGTAAAAATAAAGTTGCATTAAATTGTAGTGTTGCTAAGCTATAAATAAATATATTTTTATTAGCATTGGGTTTCCTAGTTTGGATGAAGCACCTCTTTTTCCAGATACAACCTCAGAATACTTAATTCACAAACTATTACAACTAACATTGTTAATAATTTGATCAAGCATACCAGAATTATTTCGGGAGCAGATTTGATCCTTCGTCAGAATTAACATTCCCCTAACTGCCAGAACTGTTGCTATCTGCAGAGACAATCTTCCGAACAATTATTTTCTGATTTATACAGTTATATACTGCTATTTAAACTATACTGCAGTTCTAACAAACTGTTTATTGACAATTTGGTCACATTTAGCAGAATCATTCTCTCACAGTAGTACTGTCCTGGCTGCCACTTGGTGAGTCACCACTGCTGTTTCCTGAAAAACACCACAATGTTTAGCTCAGAGAAGCACAGTGCCACTTCCTTTAGAGGAAACATGAGATACAAGCAATTATCCAAACATGTTTAATACACAGTCTGAGATAAACAGAAAGGTTTGGCTGAGATTTTTTTGTTTTTACCAGAGTCACTTGAGGTGTCTTGATCTTTCTCTGGAAAAAGGGGAAAAAAGGTCAGGTCAATATACAGATCATTTTATTCATCTCTGAGATAAACGCACCTATTACTGCCACACAGTTACAAGTGCACCAAATGTAATCATCATAAATGAGACAAAATGAGAAATATCATATGTTGTTGATTATTACTTTTATACAATGCTTACTTTCCAGCATTGACAAGTTAAAGCCGTCATTGATGGATTCTGGGATTCCCATTACCATGACCTTAAGACTGAGTGATTGGACATTTGTAGGTTTTATACAGAAATATTATTGTAAGCTGTAGATAAACTAATTAGAATTCAGGATTAGAATAAAGTCAGCATTAAAATTCAAAATGATCCACCACTTATCCCACCATTTTCAAAATACTTGACACTTATTAGTTAAGTTGGTATGATCTGTAGATGATTTTGTAAGAAATACAAAGCAGTTATCCCTTTTTCCACTTACTTTTAGACTCTGGGGCAGCAGCCGGAGCAGTAGCTTGGGCAGGTGCCTGAGCAGTAGCTTGGGCAGGTGCCTGAGCAGTAGCTTTGGCAGGTGCCTGAGCAGTAGCTTGGGCAGGTGCCTGAGCAGGAGCTGGGGCAGGTGCCTGAGCAGGAGCTTGGGCAGGTGCCTGAGCAGTAGCTTGGGCAGGTGCCTGAGCAGGAGCTGGGGCAGGTGCCTGAGCAGTAGCATGGGCAGGTGCCTGAGCAGGAGCTGGGGCAGGTGCCTGAGCAGTAGCTTGGGCAGGTGCCTGAGCAGTAGCTTGGGCAGGTGCCTGAGCAGGAGCTGGGGCAGGTGCCTGAGCAGTAGCATGGGCAAGTGCCTGAGCAGGAGCTGGGGCAGGTGCCTGAGCAATAGCTTGGGCAGGTGCCTGAGCAGGAGCTGGGGCAGGTGCCTGAGCAGGAGCTGGGGCAGGTGCCTGAGCAGCAGGTTGAGCAGGTGCCAGAGGAGCAGGAGCTCCTCCATTTAACAGGGGCTGTACCACTGAACAGAATTAACAGAGAAGCTCATCATTATAATGTAACTATCGATGTACTTTAAAGATATAAAACGAGAGCAATGTGTGAGACCAAATTGTTTAAAGGAGCAATGTACATGTTATCTTTTTTCTGTTTTGAAACTCACACTATATGGCACCTGACTGGAGAGACACAATTGTGTAGGACGTCTTTGGATGCCACAGAATAAAATTTCCCTTTATTTGAACTAGAAGCGCCGAACCTCTTCCAGCATGATGGTGTACATGGGTTGGAGAGGAAGATCTCCTGCTACAGAGCTTTGACCTCATACTGAACACCTTTGGGATGAATGTGAAAAGTTTCTGCACCCCAAGCCTCCTCGCCTCACCTACATCACTACCTGACATTATTGGCATCCTTGTATCTGCATGAATCTCCAAAAACTCTAGTGGAACATCTTCCCAGAAGAGTGGAGCTCATTATAACAGCAAATGGAGACTAAATGTGCAATAGGTTGTTTAAACTTATTCTTATGTGACCATAAACTTTTGTCTATATAATGTAACTAGAAA
The DNA here is from genome assembly GCF_946808225.1 of Silurus aristotelis. Classification (NCBI taxonomy): domain Eukaryota; kingdom Metazoa; phylum Chordata; class Actinopteri; order Siluriformes; family Siluridae; genus Silurus; species Silurus aristotelis. The sequence goes on from NC_139580.1 coordinate 1,698,837, forward strand.
TTAGCTTGCAATGTATTGAAATAATGAAGAATAGGTTCCACCTACCTGGAAGCATTATATTTACATTGGGATTTGATCGTGATCCCGAAGCTAAACAAATAAAAGAAACAGAACAACTCATAAGTATATGTAATATATAGTGTCTACATGTTTACTAAATCTTAAATGTCTGTATCAGAGTAAATTATTGAATAAGAGAAGTCATGCTATTACACAGTTCCTTTACAAGAACCCAACCAAGTCCCATCATGTGGTTATACTCACTGATTATTCCGTTCTTCTTAAGGATGAAGAGAATGACTGCAACCAGAACGACCAAAGCTCCAACCACTTCCCAGATGATGCCACTCTGAATTTTCGGTACGGTGCAATCAAGACATCGAATATCTTCAAAAGAAAAACACAACAAAGT
>NC_139580.1:1704248-1711748 GCF_946808225.1 Silurus aristotelis
TGTCTGTGTGTGTTGTGTGTGTGTGTGTGTATTGTCTGTGTGTGTGTGTGTGTGTATTGTCTGTGTGTGTGAGTGTATTGTCTGTGTGTGTGAGTGTATTGTCTGTGTGTTGAGTGGTGTGTGTGTTGTCTGTGTGTTGAGTGTTGTGTGTGTGTTGTCTGTGTGTTGTGAGTGGTGTGTGTGTGTATTGTCTGTGTGTTGTGTGTGTGTATTGTCTGTGTGTTGTGTGTGTGTGTGTGTGTGTATTGTCTGTGTGTTGAGTGGTGTGTGTATTGTCTGTGTGTTGAGTGGTGTGTGTGTTGAGTGGTGTGTGTATTGTCTGTGTGTTGTGTGTGTGTGTGTGTGTATGTGTATGTGTGTATTGTCTGTGTGTTGTGTGTGTGTGTGGTGTGTGTTGTCTGTGTGTTGAGTGGTGTGTGTGTGTTGTCTGTGTGTTGAGTGGTGTGTGTGTGTTGTCTGTGTGTTGAGTGGTGTGTGTATTGTCTGTGTGTTGTCTGTGTGTGTGTGTGTGTTGTCTGTGTGTGTGTGTATTGTCTGTGTGTTGAGTGGTGTGTGTATTGTCTGTGGGTTGAGTGGTGTGTGTATTGTCTGTGTGTTGAGTGGTGTGTGTGTTGTCTGTGTGTGTGTGTGTGTGTGTGTGTATTGTATGTGTGTGTGTGTGTGTAGTGTGTGTGTGTGTGTATTGTCTGTGTGTTAAGTGGTGTGTGTATTGTCTGTGTGTTGAGTGGTGTGTGTGTTGTCTGTGTGTGTGTGTATTGTCTGTGTGTGTGTGTGTGTGTGTGTGTGTGTAGTGTGTGTGTGTGTGTATTGTCTGTGTGTTAAGTGGTGTGTGTATTGTCTGTGTGTTGAGTGGTGTGTGTGTTGAGTGGTGTGTGTATTGTCTGTGTGTGTGTATATGTGTGTATTGTCTGTGTGTTGTGTGTGTGTGTGTGTGTTGTCTGTGTGTTGTGTGTGTCTGTGTGTTGTGTGTGTCTGTGTGTTGTGTGTGTGTGTGTGTGTATTGTCTGTGTGTGTGTGTGTGTTGTGTGTGTCTGTGTGTTGTGTGTGTGTGTGTGTATTGTCTGTGTGTGTGTGTGTGTGTATTGTCTGTGTGTGTTGTGTGTGTGTTGTGTGTGTGTGTGTGTTGTCTGTGTGTGTGTGTGTGTATTGTCTGTGTGTTGAGTGGTGTGTGTGTTGAGTGGTGTGTGTATTGTCTGTGTGTTGTGTGTGTGTGTGTGTATTGTCTGTGTGTGTTGTGTGTGTGTGTGTGTGTGTGTGTTGTCTGTGTGTTGAGTGGTGTGTGTGTTGTCTGTGTGTTGAGTGGTGTGTGTATTGTCTGTGTGTTGAGTGGTGTGTGTGTTGAGTGGTGTGTGTATTGTCTGTGTGTTGTGTGTGTGTGTGTGTGTTGTCTGTGTGTTGTGTGTGTCTGTGTGTTGTGTGTGTGGTGTGTGTGTGTGTGTGTGTCTGTGTGTGTGTGTGTGTGTGTGTTGTCTGTGTGTGTGTGTGTGTGTGTGTGTATTGTCTGTGTGTATTGTCTGTGTGTGTTGTGTGTGTGTTGTGTGTGTGTGTGTGTGTGTGTTGTCTGTGTGTGTGTGTGTGTATTGTCTGTGTGTTGAGTGTGTGTGTGTGTGTGTATTGTCTGTGTGTGTTGTGTGTGTGTGTATTGTCTGTGTGTGTGTGTGTGTTGTCTGTGTGTGTTGTGTGTGTGTGTGTATTGTCTGTGTGTGTGTGTGTGTTGTCTGTGTGTTGAGTGGTGTGTGTGTTGTCTGTGTGTTGAGTGGTGTGTGTGTTGTCTGTGTGTTGTGTGTGTGTGTGTGTGTGTGTGTATTGTCTGTGTGTGTTGTGTGTGTGTGTGTATTGTCTGTGTGTGTGTGTGTTGTCTGTGTGTTGAGTGGTGTGTGTGTTGTCTGTGTGTTGAGTGGTGTGTGTGTTGTCTGTGTGTTGAGTGGTGTGTGTGTTGTCTGTGTGTTGAGTGTTGTGTGTGTGTGTTGTCTGTGTGTTGAGTGTTGTGTGTGTGTGTATTGTCTGTGTGTTGAGTGTTGTGTGTGTGTGTATTGTCTGTGTGTTGAGTGTTGTGTGTGTGTATTGTCTGTGTGTTGAGTGTTGTGTGTGTGTATTGTCTGTGTGTTGAGTGTTGTGTGTGTGTATTGTCTGTGTGTTGAGTGTTGTGTGTGTGTATTGTCTGTGTGTTGAGTGTGTGTGTGTGTATTGTCTGTGTGTTGAGTGGTGTGTGTGTTGAGTGGTGTGTGTGTTGAGTGTTGTGTGTGTGTGTATTGTCTGTGTGTTGAGTGTTGTGTGTGTGTATTGTCTGTGTGTTGAATGTTGTGTGTGTGTTGAGTGGTGTGTGTGTTGAGTGGTGTGTGTATTGTCTGTGTGTTGAGTGGTGTGTGTGTGTGTGTATTGTCTGTGTGTGTGTGTGTGTGTGTGTATTGTCTGTGTGTTGAGTGGTGTGTGTGTTGAGTGGTGTGTGTGTTGAGTGTTGTGTGTGTGTGTATTGTCTGTGTGTTGAGTGTTGTGTGTGTGTATTGTCTGTGTGTTGAATGTTGTGTGTGTGTATTGTCTGTGTGTTGAGTGTGTGTGTGTATTGTCTGTGTGTTGAGTGGTGTGTGTGTTGAGTGGTGTGTGTGTTGAGTGGTGTGTGTATTGTCTGTGTGTTGAGTGGTGTGTGTGTGTGTGTATTGTCTGTGTGTGTGTGTGTGTGTATTGTCTGTGTGTGTGTGTGTGTGTGTGTATTGTCTGTGTGTGTGTGTGTATTGTCTGTGTGTGTGTGTGTGTGTGTGTGTATTGTCTGTGTGTGTGTATTGTCTGTATGTGTGTGTGTGTGTGTGTGTGTGTGTGTATTGTCTGTGTGTGTGTTGTGTGAGTGGTGTGTGTGTATTGTCTGTGTGTGTGTGTGTGTGTGTGTGTGTGTGTATTGTCTGTGTGTGTTGTGTGTGTGTCTGTGTGTGTGTTGTCTGTGTGTGTTGTGTGAGTGGTGTGTGTATTGTCTGTGTGTGTGTTGTGTGTGTGTATTGTCTGTGTGTGTGTGTGTATTGTCTGTGTGTGTGAGTGTATTGTCTGTGTGTTGAGTGGTGTGTGTGTTGTCTGTGTGTTGTGAGTGGTGTGTGTGTGTATTGTCTGTGTGTTGTGTGTGTGTGTGTGTGTGTGTGTGTGTGTGTGTGTGTATTGTCTGTGTGTTGAGTGGTGTGTGTATTGTCTGTGTGTTGAGTGGTGTGTGTGTTGAGTGGTGTGTGTATTGTCTGTGTGTTGTGTGTGTGTGTGTGTATGTGTGTATTGTCTGTGTGTTGTGTGTGTGTGTGTGGTGTGTGTTGTCTGTGTGTTGAGTGGTGTGTGTCTGTTGTCTGTGTGTTGAGTGGTTTGTGTATTGTCTGTGTGTTGTCTGTGTGTGTGTGTGTTGTCTGTGTGTGTGTGTGTGTGTGTTGAGTGGTGTGTGTATTGTCTGTGTGTTGAGTGGTGTGTGTATTGTCTGTGTGTTGAGTGGTGTGTGTATTGTCTGTGTGTTGAGTGGTGTGTATTGTCTGTGTGTTGAGTGGTGTGTGTGTTGTCTGTGTGTGTGTGTGTGTGTGTGTGTGTGTGTGTGTGTGTATTGTCTGTGTGTGTGTGTGTGTGTGTGTAGTGTGGGTGTGTGTGTTGTCTGTGTGTTGAGTGTTGTGTGTGTGTTGTCTGTGTGTTGTGAGTGGTGTGTGTGTGTATTGTCTGTGTGTTGTGTGTGTGTGTGTGTGTGTGTATTGTCTGTGTGTTGAGTGGTGTGTGTATTGTCTGTGTGTTGAGTGGTGTGTGTGTTGAGTGGTGTGTGTATTGTCTGTGTGTTGTGTGTGTGTGTGTATGTGTGTATTGTCTGTGTGTTGTGTGTGTGTGTGTGTGTGTGGTGTGTGTTGTCTGTGTGTTAAGTGGTGTGTGTGTGTTGTCTGTGTGTTGTGTGTGTGTGTGTGTGTGTGTGTGTATTGTCTGTGTGTTGAGTGGTGTGTGTATTGTCTGTGTGTTGAGTGGTGTGTGTGTTGAGTGGTGTGTGTATTGTCTGTGTGTTGTGTGTGTGTGTGTGTATGTGTGTATTGTCTGTGTGTTGTGTGTGTGTGTGTGTGGTGTGTGTTGTCTGTGTGTTGAGTGGTGTGTGTCTGTTGTTTGTGTGTTGAGTGGTTTGTGTATTGTCTGTGTGTTGTCTGTGTGTGTGTGTGTTGTCTGTGTGTGTGTGTGTGTTGAGTGGTGTGTGTATTGTCTGTGTGTTGAGTGGTGTGTGTATTGTCTGTGTGTTGAGTGGTGTGTATTGTCTGTGTGTTGAGTGGTGTGTGTGTTGTCTGTGTGTGTGTGTGTGTGTGTGTGTATTGTCTGTGTGTGTGTAGTGTGGGTGTGTGTGTTGTCTGTGTGTTGAGTGTTGTGTGTGTGTTGTCTGTGTGTTGTGAGTGGTGTGTGTGTGTATTGTCTGTGTGTTGTGTGTGTGTGTGTGTGTGTATTGTCTGTGTGTTGAGTGGTGTGTGTATTGTCTGTGTGTTGAGTGGTGTGTGTGTTGAGTGGTGTGTGTATTGTCTGTGTGTTGTGTGTGTGTGTGTGTGTGTGTATGTGTGTATTGTCTGTGTGTTGTGTGTGTGTGTGTGGTGTGTGTTGTCTGTGTGTTGAGTGGTGTGTGTGTGTTGTCTGTGTGTTGAGTGGTGTGTGTATTGTCTGTGTGTTGTCTGCGTGTGTGTGTGTGTGTGTGTGTTGTCTGTGTGTGTGTGTGTGTGTGTGTGTGTGTTGAGTGGTGTGTGTATTGTCTGTGTGTTGAGTGGTGTGTGTATTGTCTGTGTGTTGAGTGGTGTGTGTATTGTCTGTGTGTTGAGTGGTGTGTGTGTTGTCTGTGTGTGTGTGTGTGTGTGTATTGTCTGTGTGTGTGTGTGTGTGTGTGTGTGTGTAGTGTGTGTGTGTGTATTGTCTGTGTGTTAAGTGGTGTGTGTATTGTCTGTGTGTTGAGTGGTGTGTGTGTTGTCTGTGTGTGTGTGTGTATTGTCTGTGTGTGTGTGTGTGTGTGTGTGTGTGTAGTGTGTGTGTGTGTGTATTGTCTGTGTGTTGAGTGGTGTGTGTGTTGTCTGTGTGTTGAGTGGTGTGTGTGTTGAGTGGTGTGTGTATTGTCTGTGTGTTGTGTGTGTGTGTGTGTATATGTGTGTATTGTCTGTGTGTTGTGTGTGTGTGTGTGTGTGTGTGTGTTGTCTGTGTGTGTGTGTGTGTGTGTGTGTGTGTGTTGAGTGGTGTGTGTATTGTCTGTGTGTTGAGTGGTGTGTGTATTGTCTGTGTGTTGAGTGGTGTGTGTATTGTCTGTGTGTTGAGTGGTGTGTGTGTTGTCTGTGTGTGTGTGTGTGTGTGTATTGTCTGTGTGTGTGTGTGTGTGTGTGTGTGTGTAGTGTGTGTGTGTGTATTGTCTGTGTGTTAAGTGGTGTGTGTATTGTCTGTGTGTTGAGTGGTGTGTGTGTTGTCTGTGTGTGTGTGTGTATTGTCTGTGTGTGTGTGTGTGTGTGTGTGTGTGTAGTGTGTGTGTGTGTGTATTGTCTGTGTGTTGAGTGGTGTGTGTGTTGTCTGTGTGTTGAGTGGTGTGTGTGTTGAGTGGTGTGTGTATTGTCTGTGTGTGTGTGTGTGTATATGTGTGTATTGTCTGTGTGTTGTGTGTGTGTGTGTGTGTGTGTGTTGTCTGTGTGTTGTGTGTTGTGTGTGGTGTGTGTGTGTGTGTGTGTGTGTGTATTGTCTGTGTGTGTGTGTGTGTGTGTGTATTGTCTGTGTGTGTTGTGTGTGTGTATTGTCTGTGTGTGTGTGTGTGTGTTGTCTGTGTGTGTGTGTTGTCTGTGTGTTGAGTGGTGTGTGTGTGTGTGTGTGTGTGTTGAGTGGTGTGTGTGTTGTCTGTGTGTTGAGTGGTGTGTGTGTTGTCTGTGTGTTGAGTGTGTGTGTGTATTGTCTGTGTGTTGAGTGTGTGTGTGTGTATTGTCTGTGTGTTGTGTGTGTGTTGTCTGTGTGTTGAGTGTGTGTGTGTGTATTGTCTGTGTGTTGTGTGTGTGTTGTCTGTGTGTGTGTGTGTGTTGTCTGTGTGTGTGTGTGTGTTGTCTGTGTGTTGAGTGGTGTGTGTATTGTCTGTGTGTTGAGTGGTGTGTGTTGAGTGGTGTGTGTGTTGAGTGGTGTGTGTATTGTCTGTGTGTTGTGTGTGTGTGTGTATGTGTGTATATTGTATGTGTGTATTGTCTGTGTGTGTGTGTGTGTGTGTGTATTGTCTGTGTGTGTTGTGTGTGTGTCTGTGTGTGTATTGTCGTTGTGTGTGTGTCTGTGTGTGTATTGTCTGTGTGTGTGTTGTGTGTGTGTCTATGTGTGTATTGTCTGTGTGTGTGTATTGTCTGTGTGTGTGTATTGTCTGTGTGTGTGTGTGTGTGTATTGTCTGTGTGTGTGTGTGTGTGTGTGTGTGTATTGTCTGTGTGTTGAGTGGTGTGTGTGTTGTCTGTGTGTTGAGTGTTGTGTGTGTGTTGTCTGTGTGTTGTGAGTGTTGTGTGTGTGTGTGTATTGTCTGTGTGTTGTGTGTGTGTGTGTGTGTGTGTGTGTGTATTGTCTGTGTGTTGAGTGGTGTGTGTATTGTCTGTGTGTTGAGTGGTGTGTGTGTTGAGTGGTGTGTGTATTGTCTGTGTGTTGTGTGTGTGTGTATGTGTGTATTGTGTGTGTGTGTGTGTGTGTGTGTGTGTGTGTGTTGAGTGGTGTGTGTGTGTGTGTGTGTTGAGTGGTGTGTGTGTTGTCTGTGTGTTGAGTGGTGTGTGTGTTGTCTGTGTGTTGAGTGGTGTGTGTGTGTTGTCTGTGTGTTGAGTGGTGTGTGTATTGTCTGTGTGTTGTGTGTGTGTTTGTGTTGTGTGTGTCTGTGTGTTGTGTGTGTCTGTGTGTTGAGTGGTGTGTGTGTGTTGTCTGTGTGTTGAGTGGTGTGTGTATTGTCTGTGTGTGTGTGTGTTGTCTGTGTGTGTGTGTGTGTGTGTGTGTGTGTGTGTATTGTCTGTGTGTTGAGTGGTGTGTGTATTGTCTGTGTGTTGAGTGGTGTGTGTGTTGAGTGGTGTGTGTATTGTCTGTGTGTTGTGTGTGTGTGTGTGTATGTGTGTATTGTCTGTGTGTTGTGTGTGTGTGTGTGTGTGTGGTGTGTGTTGTCTGTGTGTTGAGTGGTGTGTGTCTGTTGTCTGTGTGTTGAGTGGTTTGTGTATTGTCTGTGTGTTGTCTGTGTGTGTGTGTGTTGTCTGTGTGTGTGTGTGTGTGTGTTGAGTGGTGTGTGTATTGTCTGTGTGTTGAGTGGTGTGTGTATTGTCTGTGTGTTGAGTGGTGTGTATTGTCTGTGTGTTGAGTGGTGTGTGTGTTGTCTGTGTGTGTGTGTGTGTGTGTGTGTGTGTGTGTGTATTGTCTGTGTGTGTGTAGTGTGGGTGTGTGTGTTGTCTGTGTGTTGAGTGTTGTGTGTGTGTGTTATCTGTGTGTTGTGAGTGGTGTGTGTGTGTATTGTCTGTGTGTTGTGTGTGTGTGTGTGTGTGTGTGTATTGTCTGTG
>NC_139580.1:1716748-1744248 GCF_946808225.1 Silurus aristotelis
TGTGTATTGTCTGTGTGTGTGTGTGTGTGTGTGTGTGTGTGTATTGTCTGTGTGTTGAGTGTTGTGTGTGTATTGTATGTGTGTTGTGTGTGTATTGTCTGTGTGTTGAGTGGTGTGTGTATTGTCTGTGTGTTGAGTGGTGTGTGTGTGTATTGTGTGTGTGTGTGTGTGTGTGTGTGTGTGTGTGTGTATTGTCTGTGTGTTGAGTGGTGTGTGTGTGTGTGTGTATTGTCTGTGTGTTGAGTGTTGTGTGTGTATTGTCTGTGTGTTGAGTGGTGTGTGTGTATTGTCTGTGTGTTGAGTGGTGTGTGTGTGTGTGTGTGTGTGTGTGTGTATTGTCTGTGTGTTGTCTGAGTGTTAAGTGTCTATTGTTCTGTTACATTTCAATTCATGTTGTGTGTGTGTTGTGTGTGTGTCAATGTGTGTATTGTCTGTGTGTGTGTATTGTGTGTGTGTGTGTGTATTGTCTGTGTGTGTGTGTGTGTATTGTCTGTGTGTTGAGTGGTGTGTGTGTTGTCTGTGTGTTGAGTGTTGTGTGTGTGTTGTCTGTGTGTTGTGAGTGTTGTGTGTGTGTATTGTCTGTGTGTTGTGTGTGTGTGTGTGTGTGTGTATTGTCTGTGTGTTGAGTGGTGTGTGTATTGTCTGTGTGTTGAGTGGTGTGTGTATTGTCTGTGTGTTGAGTGGTGTGTGTGTTAAGTGGTGTGTGTATTGTCTGTGTGTTGTGTGTGTGTGTGTGTGTATGTGTGTATTGTCTGTGTGTTGTGTGTGTGTGTGTTGTGTGTGTCTGTGTGTTGTGTGTGTGTGTGTGTTGTCTGTGTGTGTGTGTGTTGTCTGTGTGTTGAGTGGTGTGTGTGTTGTATGTGTGTTGAGTGGTGTGTGTGTTGTCTGTGTGTTGAGTGGTGTGTGTGTGTTGAGTGGTGTGTGTATTGTCTGTGTGTTGTCTGTGTGTGTGTGTGTTGTCTGTGTGTGTGTGTGTTGAGTGGTGTGTGTATTGTCTGTGTGTTGAGTGGTGTGAGTATTGTCTGTGTGTTGAGTGGTGTGTATTGTTTGTGTGTTGAGTGGTGTGTGTGTTGTCTGTGTGTGTGTGTGTGTGTGTATTGTCTGTGTGTGTGTGTGTGTGTGTGTGTGTGTGTATTGTCTGTGTGTGTGTGTGTGTATTGTCTGTGTGTGTTGTGTGTGTGTGTATTGTCTGTGTGTGTTGTGTGTGTGTGTATTGTCTGTGTGTGTTGTGTGTGTGTGTTGTGTCTGTGTGTGTTGTGTCTGTGTGTGTTGTGTCTGTGTGTGTTGTGTCTGTGTGTTGTGTCTGTGTGTGTTGTGTCTGTGTGTGTTGTGTGTGTGTGTTGTGTCTGTGTGTGTGTGTTGTGTGTGTGTGTGTTGTGTGTGTTGTCTGTGTGTGTGTGTTGTGTGGTGTGTGTGTGTATTGTCTGTGTGTGTGTGTATTGTCTGTGTGTGTGTGTGTGTGTGTGTATAGTCTGTGTGTGTGTGTGTGTATTGTCTGTGTGTGTGTATTGTCTGTGTGTGTGTGTGTGTGTGTGTATTGTCTGTGTGTGTTGTGTGTGTGTGTATTGTCTGTGTGTGTTGTGTGTGTGTGTATTGTCTGTGTGTGTTGTGTGTGTGTGTTGTGTCTGTGTGTGTTGTGTCTGTGTGTGTTGTGTCTGTGTGTTGTGTCTGTGTGTGTTGTGTCTGTGTGTGTTGTGTGTGTGTGTTGTGTCTGTGTGTGTGTGTTGTGTGTGTGTGTGTTGTGTGTGTTGTCTGTGTGTGTGTGTTGTGTGGTGTGTGTGTGTATTGTCTGTGTGTGTGTGTATTGTCTGTGTGTGTGTGTGTGTGTGTATAGTCTGTGTGTGTGTGTGTGTATTGTCTGTGTGTGTGTATTGTCTGTGTGTGTGTGTGTGTGTATTGTCTGTGTGTGTGTGTGTGTGTATTGTCTGTGTGTGTGTGTGTGTATTGTCTGTGTGTGTGTGTATTGTCTGTGTGTTGTGTGTGTGTGTGTGTATTGTCTGTGTGTTGTGTGTGTGTGTGTGTGTGTATTGTCTGTGTTGTGTGTGTGTGTGTGTTGTGTGTGTATTGTCTGTGTGTTGAGTGTTTTGTGTGTGTGTGTGTGTGTGTTGAGTGGTGTGTGTGTGTGTATTGTCTGTGTGTTGAGTGGTGTGTGTGTGTGTGTGTATTGTCTGTGTGTTGAGTGTTGTGTGTGTATTGTATGTGTGTTGTGTGTGTATTGTCTGTGTGTTGAGTGGTGTTTGTATTGTCTGTGTGTTGAGTGGTGTGTGTGTGTGTGTGTGTGTGTGTGTGTGTGTGTGTGTGTGTGTGTGTATTGTCTGTGTGTTGAGTGGTGTGTGTGTGTGTGTATTGTCTGTGTGTTGAGTGTTGTGTGTATTGTCTGTGTGTTGTGTGTGTGTGTGTGTGTATATGTGTATTGTCTGTGTGTTGTGTGTGTGTGTGTGTTGTGTGTGTCTGTGTGTTGTGTGTGTGTGTGTGTGTTGTCTGTGTGTGTGTGTGTGTTGTCTGTGTGTTGAGTGGTGTGTGTGTTGTCTGTGTGTTGAGTGGTGTGTGTGTTGTCTGTGTGTTGAGTGGTGTGTGTGTTGTCTGTGTGTTGAGTGGTGTGTGTGTGTTGTCTGTGTGTTGAGTGGTGTGTGTATTGTCTGTGTGTTGTCTGTGTGTGTGTGTTGTCTGTGTGTGTGTGTGTTGAGTGGTGTGTGTATTGTCTGTGTGTTGAGTGGTGTGTGTATTGTCTGTGTGTTGAGTGGTGTGTATTGTTTGTGTGTTGAGTGGTGTGTGTGTTGTCTGTGTGTGTGTGTGTGTGTGTGTGTGTATTGTCTGTGTGTGTGTGTGTATTGTGTGTGTGTGTATTGTCTGTGTGTGTGTGTGTGTGTGTATTGTCTGTGTGTGTGTGTATTGTCTGTGTGTGTTGTGTGTGTGTGTATTGTCTGTGTGTGTTGTGTCTGTGTGTGTTGTGTCTGTGTGTGTTGTGTGTGTGTGTGTTGTGTCTGTGTGTGTTGTGTGTGTGTGTTGTGTGTGTGTGTGTGTGTGTGTATTGTCTGTGTGTGTGTTGTTTGTGTTGTCTGTGTGTGTGTGTTGTGTGTGTGTGTGTGTGTGTGTGTGTGTGTGTGTGTGTGTGTGTGTGTGTGTGTGTGTATTGTCTGTGTGTGTGTGTGTATTGTCTGTGTGTGTGTGTGTGTGTATTGTCTGTGTGTGTGTATTGTCTGTGTGTGTGTGTGTATTGTCTGTGTGTGTGTGTGTGTATTGTCTGTCTGTGTGTGTGTGTGTGTATTGTCTGTGTGTGTGTGTATTGTCTGTGTGTGTGTGTGTATTGTCTGTGTGTTGTGTGTATTGTCTGTGTGTGTGTATTGTCTGTGTGTTGTGTGTGTGTGTGTGTGTGTATTGTCTGTGTGTTGTGTGTGTGTGTGTGTTGTGTGTGTATTGTCTGTGTGTTGAGTGTTGTGTGTGTGTGTGTGTTGAGTGGTGTGTGTGTGTGTATTGTCTGTGTGTTGAGTGGTGTGTGTGTGTGTGTGTATTGTCTGTGTGTTGAGTGTTGTGTGTGTATTGTATGTGTGTTGTGTGTGTATTGTCTGTGTGTTGAGTGGTGTGTGTATTGTCTGTGTGTTGAGTGGTGTGTGTGTGTGTGTGTGTATTGTGTGTGTGTGTGTGTATTGTCTGTGTGTTGAGTGGTGTGTGTGTGTGTATTGTCTGTGTGTTGAGTGTTGTGTGTGTATTGTATGTGTGTTGAGTGGTGTGTGTGTATTGTCTGTGTGTTGAGTGGTGTGTGTGTGTGTGTGTGTGTGTGTGTGTGTGTGTGTGTGTGTGTGTGTGTGTGTGTGTGTGTGTGTGTGTATTGTCTGTGTGTTTTCTGAGTGTTAAGTGTCTATTGTTCTGTTACATTTCAATTCATTTTACTGTGGAGTTTTTTTTAGAAGTAAAGACACAATCATTCCAAAACTCACTGCATTTTCAATCATGTTCCACATTTAAACACTCATAAAACAATTTTCTTAATAAGTTTGATCAATATTTCAAATAATTCTTATTAAGAGTGTCCTTGTCTATTAAAGTCTTAAATTTTAAGTCATTTTACTGTGGAGTTTTTGAGAAAAGTGAAGACACAATCATTTCATTATTTGCAGAAAATGTCACTATTAATGAAATATTAATGAATAAATGTAATAATTAACACAAGGGGAACATCAGAGTTGTTTGTGTGATATGGGATTGATAAATAATGAGGAATCACTTATTTATAAATAAAATGTGTAGAAATAAATCACAGCAACAGCTACACAATATCGACTCACTGCTTTTTTAAAACACAGACTTTAAATATGAATAAAAACCTCAATAATGAGGAAAACAGAGCCATTTCACTGACCGATTCCCAAAAATCTACTCTTTCAGTCTCAGTATTCGGAGCCGACAGTCAGATTTAAAACTACGCTTCAATATTGATTTATTTGGATTCCGTTATCAGATTTTTCCTCACAAACCAACACAAACTGTATTTTACTTCATTAAAATAAAATAAGGTAAACTAATTATAGAACAAAAAAACTTTTATAGTGAATAAAAAGAATCTCCTTGTACAGGTTCTGAGAGTTACCTCAGGTTTACCAGGTTTACCTCAGATTCACCTCAGATTCACCTCAGGTTAGCATGCGAGTCAGATGAACTAGCATTATCTTTTATTATAACTAATATTTTAGTTGTTTATGATAATCTTTCTTTCTTTCGGCTTCTCCCGTTAGGTGGCGCCACAGCGGATCCTCCGCACGTTTGATTTGGCACGTTTTACGCTGGATGCCCTTCCTAACGCAACCCTCCCCAATTTATCCGGGCTTGGGACCGGCACTGAGAGTGGCTGGGGATGGTTCCCTGACCGGTAGTTCTTTATGATAATTTACCTAAATACAGCTGAATAAATACATTATTCTGATTCACCTCAAATAACCATCTGAGAAACTCTGAGCTTCTCTCAGGTTATAAATCATGCTACTGCTAATTTGGGAAATGTTTTACCTCAGAAAAAAATTTTTATCTTCTCATTTGGATAAATCTTTCAGTAATATTAGAATTAACTATCTGTTATTTGATTGCTTGATGTTTTTCTTGAATTCTAAATGAATTTTGTAGAACACCGGATCTGACTGTAGCAGCTGGTGTATATTAACACACTGGTTCTATTACTGTGGGGTTTTTATAGCAATAGCTCAATAATCTCACTGAGAAATACATGAGTGAGTGTTATTACAGTGAAGTGAAATACAAGGACTTGTTTAATGCAGAACTGATGGTTTATGGAAGGAGTCTCCAGTGTCAGAACTTGTGTAACAGTCAGTGGTTTGTTTTGGAAATGACTGTACGCTTATTCTCAATCTGGCTTTAAATATAAAAGGTAAATAAAATAGACATGAACAGAATATTATTATTTGTAAAAATATTTTTAATTCTTCACCATCATAATGATATACAGTCAGACCATGACCACGACATTTTAGAGATACAACGGTCACCTTCGACAGAAAAAAAACATACAGAAAGACTTTAATTTACCTCAATCTTACAACTGAGCAGCTATGGGGTTAAGGGCCTTACTCAGGGGCCCAGGACTGGCAGCTTAGTGTGGCTGGAAACTCATTAAAACCATAACCACTAAGCGACCACCTTCCCATACATATGGAGACATAAACAGGCCTTATTAGGCTACACAAAAATATTAATAATTGCTCTTTAGCAGGAGGAAGCTATTGAAAGCTAATAAAAAGTGCATTTAAAAGGAAAATCAAAGAAACAAGTCACACCGATTAAAATAAATCAAATACACCTTAAATGAGGTTTTACTAAAAAATATGCAGCGATTCTTTAGTGATTCTTTTTCTGTAAAATTCTGTGAAAAGATCAGGGAGATCACACATTCTTCTTTCAATACAAGCAAAATTGCCCAAAGCTTAAATTAAACCTGCAAAAGCTGAAGTCTGAGGATGATGGACATGAATGCAGAGCTACTGTATCTGTACTCTGAATTTTTCGGTATGGTGCAATCAAGACATGGAATATCTTCAAAAGGAAAAAACAAACAAACTCACATGAAACTCCTTTAACCAACTACAGTGTTAAACATGACAAACTGCACAATGATATTTGCAGCCATGGCAGCTCTTTGGGATGAAGAGAGCGAGAGATTATTTAGAGGATGGAGTGTGGAACGGTTTGGTTTTGGTGCACAAGATCTGCTACACTGCATTTAAAAGGAAAATCAAAGAAACAAGTCACACCGATTAAAAGAAATCAAATACACCTTAAATCAGGTTTTACAAAAAAATATGCAGAGATTCTGTAGTGATTTTTTCCTGTAGATTTCTTTGAAAGATCAGTGAAATCACACATTCTTCTTTCAATAAAAGCAAAATTGCCCAAAGCAATTAAACCTGCAAAAGCTAAAGTCTGAGGATGATGGACATGAACGCAGAGCCCCTGTATCTGGGAAATTCAAAGAAGATTGGATTTTGTCAAATATACATAACAATGCATACTACTACTTCTTTCCTTATATCTGATCATAAAACTACAGAACTTGTGAAAAAGTGCTAGAAAAAATTATAATGCCAACATCATTAATATCAGAAGACACACAGTGGTGTATATGTTTCACAATGTTTATAAATCCACAGGACACACAGCATCTGAAAGAAATATATATATATATTCATCATTAACAGATACATGGAATTGAAGATAAACATAAAACACTAATTTAGGAAAAAACATGTACACATTGTTCATCTTTAGAGATTTATGTTATAATTCTGGTCTTAATTCAACCTAAATCTTACAGATAAACTTGGTTCTACAAGGATTTTACCTACAAGCCCACCAGCATTCAACATATTTATGTTTTAATTGCATTTTAAAGCTGCATGATGCAATAAAAATGATCAAAATATCATAAAATTGTAAAAATATTGTAAAATCTTGCAAGAAAAGATTATAATACTTTAAACATGTAGTCTAAGTTTTATTCATGGTGATCATCATGGTGATCTTCAGGTGAGGATTAAAAAGAGAAATGTATACAATAGGTGCGGATCAGATCTACTGTAAATGATATTATTATTATATGAATGATTTTATAATGATTTATTCTCCCTAATTTTCAAGTCTGTTTACTAATGAATAAATCTGTTCATTAATGACGATCAAAATTACCAGTTGTAGAGTGTGACATCATAGGACGTTTCTCCTCAATACTGCTCTGGCTGCCATCAGAAGAAACACCACTGCTGTTTCCTAAAAAGCACAAAGACCTGCTTCAGTAAAGGAGCACAGACGCATTTCCACTAATGCAAACATCACATACAATCATATTTTCAGTGGCTTCTTTTCAAGTTTCCAACAGAGTTTAAGCAACAGTTATTACTTGGTTTATTGGAAAGATTAAGCAGAATTTTGTCCTTTAATTAATTAAATCATTAATGTTTTTTTTTTTTTTTTTACCAGAGTCGGGGTCTTTTACATCAGGTTTTATACTCTGCTGCATGACTGGAAAATGGAGGAGAAAAAGTGCAGGTCAGTGTTTATTATTCATTCACACGTTCATTACATGTAAAGAAACCACTAGATTCAGACATCAGTGTTTCCTTTCCATTAAAGTCGACAGATTGAGCCGGAACCTGCTGAGATTAGCTGAACAAGAAGTTAAACAATATAACAATATAACTCTCGAAACTACTCTGGACCGGATTAGATCCATCATCAGTACAGAATCAACAACACAAGTACATTAACACTTTACTTTCTTTCGGCTTCTCCCGTTAGGGGGCGCCACAGCGGATCCTCCGCACGTTTGATTTGGCACATGTTTTACGCTGGATGCCCTTCCTAACGCAACCCTCCCCAATTTATCCGGGCTTGGGACCGGCACTAAGAGTGGCTGGGGATGGTTCCCTGACTGGGAATCGAACCCGGGTCGCAGCGGTGGGAGCGCTCCATCTTAACCACTAGACCACCAGGGGACCTAACAAGTACATTAACACTACTAGACATAAATCTTCTTTCAATTTAGTCATGAAGACCAAAGTCTTATATCACGTCTTATATTAATCTCCTAATCATCATTTATTCTGTATCAGTTTATCATTAACCTGAGGAGGGAAGAGTTTCACCTACCATCAGTCAGCTCACTGACAGTGCTGACTGTTAAGGATCTACTGGATCCCCACCCTAAACAGATTATAGAAATAAAACAGATTATAAAAACAGTTGTAACAGTGTAAACAGTGTAAACAGTTACCACATGTGCGCAGAAATTGTGCATCTAATACAGGTGAACTGTTTAAGCACCAGAGATACTAATCTGCACAACCTACAGAGCCGTACATGAAATTTTCGGATCCCACTTCATGTAGAGTTTGGAGTTTGAGAATAAACAACCTCTTCTTCACTATTCAAAAAATAACATTCACATCTGCTGTTTCTCCATCATGGAACATTTTAATGCTCTGGCATGGAGAAGCTGGTGTTGGATCTGTGATGATCTCAGATGTCGAGCTATTTTATGAGTTGCTCAGGACCTCCTGGTTCTAGAATCTCAAATGACTATAAAAGACTGTAGAAAGAACATCACTCATAATCTCACACTCCAGTGCTCATGTTAGTTCTCACTCTCCAGTGTTCTGTATTGAGGAAGAGCTTTTGTTCTGCTTTTGAGTCTGGTTCCTCTCAAGGTTTCTTCCTCATAACATCTAAGGGAGTTTTTCCTTCACCACAGTGAGCTCAGGTTTTGTTCATCAGGGATAAACACACATCATTTACTATATATTTACTTCTATTTACATTTGTTGGTATTATATAATTATAATTCTAGATGGCGTTAGATCAAGAGGGCAGAACCGTGGGCAATTGCTACTGGGACACAGGCTGGAGTCTGATCAACCTTGGCTGCGTCGCCTGGACGAGAGTGTCTAATGTTGAAAGACCCGAAACACCCAATGACCACAGGATTTATCACTGATGATGTGTCCCAGTGCATCTGCATGATGTATTTTGTATTACATTCTGTAAAGCTGATTTTTCTGTAAAGCTGCTAAAACTATTTTATTTATTTTTATATTACTTTACTCTTTATTACTTTTTTTTTATCTCATATTGTATTTCTTTCATGTTTACAGGTTGGACAGTTGTAAAAAGCATTTCACTTTGTCACTCTGTATAAATGTGTGAAATAAAATTTTAATTTGAAAAAATTTGTTGGGACAGTGTGCGTTGTGAAAAGCAAAATAGAAATAAACTGACACTTAAAACTAGTATAATTAAAAACGAACATCCAACTCATCTGCACACATGCTAGACATTTCTCACACTGTACTCAACATCTGTGATCATGTGGTTATACTCACTGATTATTCCCATCTTCGTAAGGACAAAGAGAACGCCTGCGACCAGAACCAGAACGGCCAAAGCTCCAAGCACTCCTCCGATGATGCCACTCTGAATTTTCGGTACGGTGCAATCAAGACATCGAATATCTTCAAAAGGAAAAAACAAACAACCTCACATGAAACTCCTTAAACCAACTACAGTGTTAAACATGACAAACTGCAGAATGATATCTTCAGCCATGGCAGATCTTTGGGATGAAGAGAGCGAGAGATTATTTAGAGGATAAAAGTGTGAAACGGTTTGGTTTTGGAGCACAAGATCTGCTACACTGCTGCTGTTCTGAAAGGTGCAGTAAGATGACTGACACCCAGTCAGATTTACTTATAGAATAAAGATAAAGATATATTTAGATATCAGTATCAGGGGAACCAATCAGTGAGCAGATAAAGTTTCATGGCTGAACTAAACAATTACTCTAATTAATTGATTTACCTTCACCATGGTCAATAATTATTGCTTCTTTTAGGGTGATGTGGTTCACATAACATTTGTAGGATGCTTTATCTTCTGGCGTGATCTCCACACTCTTCCTCAGCTGGTAGGTGCCATCACCATTGGGTCTGACTCCTGAAGAGGTTAACAGATGGTCAGGTAGTGTAGTTCTGTGCTTCCTGAAATTCATCTGAATGTCTTTAGGGTAGAATCCTGTGGCCATGCAGGTCAGGGTCAACTTCTCAGAGTCAGATACTGATTTCTTAGCAAACATCTGAACATCTGGTGGAGCTGAAAAGACAGAAATATTTATAAACACGTGAACAGTTAAGAGCCTAAGTGATTCCAGTTAAATCGTTTAGACACTCACAGTGTTTTTCCAACTCTTCTTGTCCATATTCCATGAACTTGCTGAGCCAGTCCACACATTCTTTCTCCAGGTAGCCCTTGGTGTACTGGTTGAGGATGGGAACTTCATCCCATTTCCTTTTGGTCGGTTCAGCAGCCTGGACTGGAGCGATCCATCTGGAGTTTGTCTCATCGAAGGAGAGGAACTCAGAACCATCGTAGCTGTACTCATCAATTCCGTTCAGAAATTCTAACTTTCCGTTTGCATTTTTATCAATCTCGCACCCATGTCTCCACTGCAGAACATGAAGATCTGAAATGGACACAGAGAAATGAGAACTGTCTTATAATAAACATTTAAAAACATGAAGGAAAAACCACTTCCTGTTACAAGATGATAGAATTTTACTAACCAGTCTTGTTGTGTCTCATGCGGTCCATTAGGATCTCCACATTGACCTTAAACCACTGCTCTTTGCTCTTACGGGACTGAGTTCCTTTTTCCCAGTAATCCTGTGGCATCTTCGCTTTCATCCAGTTCTGTTTAGGAACCTTAACCTGAGTCTCGCTGCTGTAGTAGTCGAGTTCTCGGTCATCCAGCATTCCCAGTGCGGTGAACTCATAGATTCCAGGAAGTTTGAGGGGCTGAGAAAGAGCCGTGTAGGTGTAAAACAGAGTGTGTTTACCTGTGTGGAGAAAAAAACAAAAGCGTGGGTGTTATGGTAAATTTGTTTCTGTCTGTCCACTAGAGGGCAGTATAGAACAACACAGAGTCATAAACTCAACTGCTGCCAAAAGTACAAAAACTTTACTCATCTAGAAGCTTCAACATACAGATCTGACCATGTTTCTGTCTAAAATAACCTAATTTAGGTTTTATTTGTACAGAAAATTTCTGAACATGCACTCAGACACGACAGGAGATTTTTCAGTAATTAAAAAAAAAACCCAAACACAAATCAAACAAATACAAACAAATAAACAAAATTCCCCTTAAATTGATCATTAAGGGGTTTCAATTCCAGGTTTTAGTCATTACAGAAAAATTTGAAAATGATCACGGGGTGTGGGGGAGGGGCTAATTACGCAAAAACAAAACGTTTACTTTCGATTTTAAAACTGAGGACCTTCTGGTGCTTATTTTCTTATTTCTTATTGGTCTATATAGCCCCCCCCCCCCCCCCCAACACACATACAAATTACACCTGACTTTAATCTAACCAATAATCATCATTTCAGTTTTAAAGCGATTTCAGAATAAAAATCAGGCAAACAGACTGAGAGAATACATTATTATTACAGGAAGGCTGTCAGGGTGGAGCTCCACCTTCATCTCCATCTTCATCACAGTAGCAACAACAACAAGAAGAACCACCAGAGCACTGAGGAGGTTTTCATCAAATTGCTGAACTCATTCGTTTATATATACATATCATGTTAAATAGTATTATTTTCTAATTTTACATTATTTAAAAAAAATAATTAAAAAAATGCCAGACCCTCTTAAATACTTACCAAAAATATATATAAAAGTATGTGTAATAATTATTTAATGATTGGAATAATTAATAATTCACTGAGAACTTGAGAAATCAGGAGCAGGAAGGAGTTTTAACGATGACGCCATTATGAACAAAAACATCCGCCATCTTAAGAGAGAAAAATCTCTCCGTTCTGCTAAAATAAAGATCAGCAGAACTTTACATTTTCACGGGATTTAATCATAAACACGACTGGAAATTAATTCATGCTCCAAAAACCTCAAAACAATGAACTACTGAACCCCCACCCAAAGCCGGAGTGCTGACGGAGAGACACCAGACCCTGAGAGCGGCGCGGTTTAGTTTCGATTTCGCCCCCGGGTCGGGGCTCAGCTGAGCCGCAGACACAGCGCGCACTTACCGCAGAACGCTGGAAGAACCACGCAGGACAACACGGAGACTGAGAGCATGAGAATAAACCACCCCATGTTTCTCAAATCATCCAGAACAAGTCCACACTTCTGTCCTGGTGTCTCCTGTAGAGATATTTTTCTTCTCCTGTTACTGTGTTCAGGTCTTCAGGAAGTCAGAATAATGAGTACAGAAAGTTCTATACACCAAACAAACACTTCCCTTCAGCCAATCAGAGGAGATCCTGCCCCTCTACATCAACCAATCAGCGTGCGAGTGTCAACAATCTCCATGTCGAGCGAAGTCTTGAAGGTTAAAACCTCCTTCTGAAAGTCTGGAGCAGGTTTCTCACACTCTAACATGTAGTGTGGTGTAGTGTTGTGTACTGTTGTGTACTGTTGTGATGGAGTAACAACCTGAAACTAAATTCACAATCTTATATAACATCAGTTTTCAGTTCAACTGAGTTGTTTGTTGTTGTTTTATATGTTATGTTTTGTATATTATTTGTGTGTGCACAACATACAGACCAATTAACAATACCCTTCAATAAAATATGCATTTCAAACAATTCTGAAGGAAAAAAAGAAAACAATTTTTAAACCTATTATGTAAAAAAATATAAATTTTAAGTTTTTCATTAAAGAAAAAAAGTTAAATATAGAAGTTATATATAGTAAATGTAGGTCAGTGCTTCTTTTTAGACCAGCAGAGAAGTTATGTATTTTACATAAAAAAGTAAATATATATATATATATATATATATATATATATATATATATATATATATATATATATATATATATATATATATATATATTATTCCCATCAGTTTATTCTCTTCATGTCGTAGTGTTTCTCTCGGCTGCACTGCTCCCAGTACGTGTATGTGCATGTTAGATTTTTTGTCCAATCAGATTTCAGCCTCTATGTGCTGCCATTTACATTTACATTTATATTTACAACATTTATCGGACGCCCTTATCCAGAGCGACGTACAAAAGTGTTTCATAAGTCTCATAATGAATAAATCTACACTGGTACACAAGATTACCAACTTAATATAAATGTAACTCTTGAATTCTACAAAGCAAACTTGGAAAGTGCTAATCTAAGTGTTTTAGGAAGATTAGATGTAAATTACAGCCGAGTTCGACTGGTAAAACACGTGTGTAGCTGCACACGTTAATAACTCACACGAGTTAGACCTATTTATAAACATCTTTTGTCAAAATATTGTTAATTGATTAACAAAATTGGTATGTGGACAGACCACACAAAAATATATTTTTTAGACCTTCATAATTATATTTATATTCTAATATAATTAGTATTAGAAACATTTAACATGAGTTTTGTGCTAATTTTAGCTAGATACATAAAAGCATATGGACACATTTATAAAACTTCATAGTTTTTGTTGCTGAAGTAGAAAATGAACAAAAAAATATTTGTTTTAAAAAATATATATTTTAATATTTATTTTTAAGGTAAAAATGAACATTTGTCAAAATCAAATCAAAATCAAGTTTTATTTATAGAGCGCCTTACAGCAAGCAAAAGGAGCACAAGGCACTTTCCAGTAAAAATAAAAATAACAAATAGAAAATAAAAATATAAGAAATATAAAAATATAAGAACACAATATAAATGTAAAATAGCAGTTGAATCAGGGCTACGTGTTAAAAGCTTGTATGAATAAATGAGTTTTTAACTGTGATTTAAAAACACTCAGCACAGTGATGGATCGTATGTGTGCTGGAAGTGCGTTCCACAGCTTTGGTCCCTGGACAGCAAATGACCGGCCTCCAAACTTTTTATATCTTTACTTAGGAGTGACCAGAGAGGTATGTCCAGAGGAGCGGAGAATTCTGGCTGGTTGGTAGACGGTTATTAATTCGGCGAGGTAGAATGGGGCCAGACCATTGATGGCCTTGAACACGAACAACAGGACCTTATACTCCACCCTATACCGCACCGGAAGCCAGTGAACCGGAAGCGGAGGACAGGGGTGATGTGTGAGCATTTGGAGGTGTTGGTGAGAAGACGTGCTGCGTTTTGTACCATTTGGAGCCGATTGAGAAGAGAATGATTAAGTCCAATGTAGAGAGCGTTGCAGTAGTCAATCCTCGAGCTGATAACTGCATGTATAGCTTTTTCAAGGTCAGCTTGGGACAAGAATGATTTGACCTTACTGAGTAGTCTTAGCTCGTAAAAGCTCGCCTTCACTACTGCACTGATCTGTTTATCGAAGTGCATACTTTGGTCAAAAATAACATCCAGGTTACGCACGGTAGGTGCAAACTGAGGAGTTAGAGGACCAAAACTCAGAGAACTGCTGGGTGAATCCGGGCTAAACAGGATGTACTCAGTCTTTTCTTTATTCAGATGAAGGAAGTTCTGGGAAAGCCACTGTTTAATATCCTGAAGGCAATTATGGAGAGGGTCCAATGCAGAACGATTATTCAGAATCACGGGAAGATAGATCTGGAAGTTGTCAGCATAGAAATGAAACTGAACGTCGTGATTTGAGATGAGTTTACCAAGTGGCAGCATATAGAGAGAAAACAGAATAGGACCAAGAATAGATCCCTTAGGCACACCAGATGACAGAGGAGCAACCGATGAAGAAGGATCAATAAGCACCACTGAAAAAGTTCTGTTAGTGAGGTATGATGAGAACCAATTAAGCACTGCACCCTGCAGACCAACAACATGTTGAAGACGAGAGATGAGGATGGCATGATCCACGGTGTCAAATGCAGCGGTCAGGTCCAGTAACACCAGAACCACAGAGCTTTTACCATCCAGGGCTCCAAGAATGTCATTGTGGACCCTCAATAACGCTGATTCAGGAAAAGCATCTAGAGGGCAGGTGGTGGGCTTCAACTCGTGGACAGCTTTTTTGAGGTCCACCAAAGTAACTGCATCAAAGTTCTCTAGCACACATTGTGCTGCATGAGTAGACATGGCAACAGCGGGGACTTGTGTAATGGTTTGCCTAACAGACAAAACCTTGTTGTTTGAAAGCATTGCATGTGTTTACAGAAATGTCATTCAAGGCGACAGACACCGGATTTATGACAGAATTGATAGTGCTGAATAAAATTCCAGGGCGGGGGCTATTGTTGTTGATGAGAGCAGAGAGGTACTGTCCTTTAGCTTCCTTCAGTGCACTCTGATAGGTGGCAAGACTATCCCTAAACATCTCGAGTGACACCTGCAGCCTATCCTTCTTCCATTTTCACTCAGCCTGTCTACACCGGCACCTGAGGGCTCGAGTTGTATCATTGAGCCAGGGGTACACAGGAACATTGGTCGACTTTACCTTGTAGGGCACAACAGAGTCTATAATCTTGGAGCAGATGGTATGGAAGGAGGCGAGGAAACGGTCAGGACAAAGAGGCGATGCAAATTCATCAGTAGAGGCGAGATCAGAAACAGAGAAGGCAGCAATAAAATCATCGAGTGTAGATGAGGTAATAATGCGACGGCGATGAGGGGCAGTTGACGTTGGTACAGGTGTAACAGCACAACTGTCAAATCGTATTAGAGAATGGTCAGAGATGGGAAAATCCATGACCTCGCAAGTTGACACAATCACCCCACGAGAGATAATAAGGTCAAGAGTGTGACCTAACCTATGGGTGGAACAGGAAACGGACTGAGCCAGATCTAATGAGTCTAAAAGTGCCTTAGAATCATTAGCAGTTTTATCAGAGGGGCACCCAGCCATTAGAGAGGCACAAGCCAGTGCACTCTTAGTGCCGGTCCCAAGCCCGGGTAAATGGGGAGGGTTGCGTTAGGAAGGGCATCCAGCGTAAAACATGTGCCAAATCAAATATGCGGATCACAAATGAGAATTTCATACCGGATTGGTCGAGGCCCGGGTTACCACCAACCGCCACAGGTATTGTTAGCCGACAGGGTACCGGTGGAAATTGGGCTACTGTTGGCCGAAGGAGGAGAAGGAGAGGAGGAAGCTGTCTAGAGAGAAGGCAGGAAAAGGAGCAGTGTAGGAGAGTGGAGGTTCAGGTTGATATTTTAAATGTTGGTACTATGACTGGTAAAGAGAGCGAGATAGTTGATATGATGGAGAGAAGAAAGGTAGATATGTTGTGTGTTCAGGAGACCAAGTGGAAAGGGAGTAAGGCTAGAAACATTGGAGGTGGGTTTAAACTGTTCTATCATGGTGTGGATGGAAAGAGAAATGGTGTAGGGGTGATTCTGAAGGAAGAGTACAGTAAGAGTGTAGTGGAGGTGAAGAGAGTTTCTGATAGGGTGATGATCGTGAAGGTGGAAGTTGAAGGGATGATGATAAATGTCATCAGTGTTTATGCTCCACAAGTTGGCTGTGAGATGGAGGAGAAGGAAAGATTCTGGAGTGAATTAGATGAAGTGGTAGATGGTGTACCTAGAAAAGAATGATTGGTGATTGGGGCAGACTTTAATGGGCATGTTGGTGAAGGAAACAGAGGTGATGAGGAGGTGATGGGTAGGTATGACCTTAAGGAAAGGAATGTGAAAGGGCAGATGGTGGTACATTTTGCTAAAAGGATGGAAATGGCAGTGGTGAACACTTATTTTAAGAAGAAGGAGGATCATGGGGACGTATAAGAGTGGAGGAAGGTGCACACAGGTGGACTATGTTCTGTGTAGGAGGTGCAACCTGAAGGAGATTGGAGACTGTAAGGTGTTGGCGGGGGACAGTGTAGCTAGACAGCATCGGATGGTGGTCTGTAGGATGGTTTTGAAGGCGAAGAAGAAGAGAAGGAGAGTGAGGACTGAAAGAAGAATAAGATGGTGGAAACTGAAGGAGGAAGAGTGTAGTGTGAGGTTCAGGGAAGAGGTCAGACAGGAGCTCGGTGGTGGTGAAGAGGTGTTGGGTGATTGGGGAACTACTGCAGGAGTGATGAGGGAGGCAGCTAGAAAAGTACTTGGTGTGACATCTGGAAATAGAAAGGAAGACAGGGAGACGTGGTGGTGGAATGAGGAAGTGCAGGAGAGCATAAGGAGAAAGAGGTTGGAGAAACAGAAGTGGGATAGACAGAGTGATGAGAAAAGTAGGCAGGAGTACAAGGAGATGTGGCAGCAGGTAAAGAGGGATGTGGCGAAAGCCAAGGAAAAGGCATATGAGGAGCTGTATGAGAGGTTGAACACTAAGGAAGGAGAAAAGGATTTATACCGATTGGCCAGGCAGAGGAACCGAGCTGGGAAGGATGTGCTGCAAGTTAGAGCAATAAAGGATGGAGAGGGAAATGTGTTGACTAGTGAGGAGAGTGTGTTAAGAAGGTGGAGGGAGTATTTTGAGCAGCTGATGAATGAGGAAAATCAGAGAGAGAGAAGGTTGGATGATGTGGAGTTGGTAAAGCAGGATGTAGATAGGATTAGTAATGAGGAAGTGAGAGCAGCAATTAAGAGGATGACATACCTGTGGAAGCATGGAGATGTTTAGGAGAGATGGCAGTGGAGTTTTTAACCAGATTGTTTAACAAGATTCTGGAAGGTGGGAGGATGCCTGAGGAATGGAGAAGGAGTGTGCTGGTACTGATCTTTAAGGATAAGGGAGATGTGCAGACCTGCAGTAACTCCAGGGGTATTAAGTTGATCAGTCACACCATGAAGTTATAGGAAAGAGTAGTGGAAGCCAGGCTGAGAGAAGAGGTGACCATCTGTGAGCAACAGTATGGTTTCATGCCGAGGAAGAGCACCACAGATGCCTTATTTGCTTTGAGGATGTTGATGGAGAAGTATAGAGAAGGACAGAAGGAATTGCATTGTGTATTTGTGGATTTAGAGAAAGCGTACGACAGGGTGCCGAGAGAGGAGCTGTGGTACTGTATGAGGAAGTCAGGTGTAACATGTATGAGGACAGTGTGAAAGCAGTGAAGTGTGCAGTAGGAACGACAGACTGGTTCAGGGTGAGGGTTGGACTACATCAAGGATCGGCCCTGAGCCCTTTCCTGTTTGCAGTGGTGATGGACAAGTTGACGGACGAGGTCAGACAGGAGTCTCCCTGGACTATGATGTTTGCGGATGATATTGTGATTTGTGGTGAGAGTATTGAGCAGGTTGAGAAGAGCCTGGAGAGGTGGAGATATGCGCTGGAGAGAAGAGGAATGAAAGTCAGTAGGAGTAAGACAGAGTACATGTGTGTGAATGAGAGGGAGGGCAGTGGAGTGGTGCGGTTGCAGGGGGAAGAGGTGGAGAAGGTGGAGGAGTTCAGGTACCTGGGGTCAACAGTGCAGAGTAATGGAGAGTGTGTTAGAGAAGTAAACAAAAGAGTGCAGGCAGGGTGGAGTGGGTGGAGAAGAGTGACAGGAGTGATTTGTAATAGTAGGGTATCTGCAAGAATGAAAGGGAAAGTTCATAGGACTGTGGTGAGACCTGCGATGTTGTATGGATTAGAGACAGTGGCATTGAGTAGAAGACAGGAGGTGGAGCTGGAGGTAGCAGAGCTGAAGATGTTAAGGTTTCCGTTGGGAGTGACGAGGATGGACAAGATTAGAAATGAGTTTATTAGAGGGACAGCGCATGTAGGATGTTTTAGTGACAAGGTGAGGGAGGTGAGATTGAGATGGTTTGGACATGTGCAGAGGAGGGACATGAATTATATTGGTAGAAGAATGCTGAGGATGGAGCCACCAGGTAGGAGGAAAAGAGGAAGGCCAAGTAGGAGGTTCATGGATGTGGTGAGGGAAGACATGCAGGTAGTTGGTGTGAAAGAGGCAGATGTAGAGGACAGGGTGGTATGGAGACGGAAGATCCGCTGTGGCGACCCCTAATGGGAGCAGCCGAAAGAAGAAGAAGAAGATCAGAGGGGCAGCAAACATGAATGTTAAAGTCACCACAGATTAGAACATTGTCAAACTTTGCTAGAAACTCTGACAGAAACTCTGAGAACTCAATTAAAAAATCCTTGTAATGCAAAGCTGGAATACCCTCTAGTGGACAGCTGGTGGCACTTCAGGGACTGCCTATGTATGGTGGCTATCCCCCCGCCCCTACCCGTTTGCCGTGTTTAGGTAAAGGTAACCAGAGGGGAGGATTTCCGAAAAGGCACTGACGTCACCTGGGGGAAGCCAGGTTTCGGTGAGGATAAACAGTTCCAGATTATGAGAGGAGATGACATCATTGAGGACAAATGTTTTGTTATGGAGTGATTTGGTGTTACAAAGTGCCATGCGAAATGTGGAAAAGTTGGCAGGCGATGATGTCACACGAGGAATTGGACGGAGGTTTCCTTGGACAAAACCCCAGGTGGATGTTTCAGCGCGGTGGGGACACGGAAATGGAACGCCAGTGTTGGAGCTAACCAGCCGAAGCCATCGGTAGCATTCCCGCGATCTTCTAGCATTGCCAAATCCTGGTTGATCTTTAGACCTTGGAGACAAAGAATCCAGGTGAGTCCTCAGCCTGGCATGTAACCCGCCTCTCCGACCGCGCCTTCTGCGGCGCTTCCTGCCTGGTAGCAGACAGACAGGGCGTCTCAGGAAAGGAGGAATTAATGTCAACAGTGGCGGTGGTGGTCCAAAGGAGTGGGTATTTAAGAGGCGATTGGTTGTAAAACGCAATTCCAGCAGCGTGTTGCGATCATACACAATAAATGACGAGACAGTAGAAAAAACAAACATGAAAAAACAGAGGATCAAGTGGCAGGCCAAACACAGCGGCGCCATCTTGGAATCCATCAATTTATATAAATGAACCCAATTTATAGAAACATAAAATAAATACATAATCTTAGTTAGATTTCTTTTTACATGTTCATAATTATGTTTTAACATAATATTTATTGTTAAAATTTGTATATAGCTTTTGTTTGCTAATATTTGAAATGCTACCAGGAGTCACATTCAGACAAACAGCATTAGATCAGTATTGTGTTGTTGTGATAGTGGAATGTTATTATATGTTATTATAAGCTCCACGATTATCTTTGGTGTGGCCGTTGCACTGAATTATATTCAGGCTACAAAAGCATTAGTGAGGTCAGGCTTAGAGGCCTGGGGGGCCGTCGGCCGAAAATCAAGGAATGGTATCCGAGAACAAGTAGAACCTTTGACACTTTGGTTTTTAAAGGCACTCGGGTGTAGTTCTACATCATTCAAAGAAGAAAGAACATCAGAGAAGCAACTGTTTCTGATGATACATCTGTGAAGGGTTATAAAGCCATTTTCAAACTATTAAAATGTATCATTTACATTCATGCCTTTAGCAGACACCTTTATCCAGAGCACCTTACACCTTCTTGACTTGACTGAGCAGTTAAGGGCCTTGCTCAAGGGCCCAGCAGAGGCAGCTTGGGGATGCTGGATTTGAACTCATGACCTTCACCACCTGCTTTCATTATCAGCAAGAAGAATCTTCCCAGCTGTGGGTCTTCCAGCAAATTCAGTTTGAGGTCAGACAAGTTCAGGACTTTAAATGTTAAAAGTAAAAGACAGAACAATGTATGGATTTCATAAAATGATGGTTTTCCAAATAGGAGAAATTTGGGTTTCACAAAATGTTTTTTTTTGTACATTTTCATGACACATTTCATCAGATTCTGGTGAAAAACACGACATATGACACGACATAACACCTCATGCAGTACCAACTTTGAATCATGGTGGAGAAGCAGTGATCTGGTGTTTGCTTTGGATCTAAAGGACCTGAGAAATTTGCACCTATTAAGATAGCAACAGATAATTTTTTATATCCAAAGACTTTTACTATTCTGCTGTAGAAAATAGTGTAAAGAAAACTTTTAGTTCTACAGTAAACACAGCCATTCTATACAATTATCAGCATGAGGTTCAGATCTCCACAAACATTGGCCCAGATGTTTACAAGTAAATGACCAGCCAACATCTGGAGAGCTTCCACTGCGGTTAGTCTTTGATTCAGCATTGATGTTCACCAGGAAAAGAGAAATGTGTTCAGATCAGTTACAGAGGATTTTTATTATTGATTATTCAGAGGTTTGAGTCAAATATTATTACTTGACTTGAGCAGAACTTTGGAAAGAGGAATTATTGATATAAAACTAAGACATACTTTGACTATTTAACATATACAATTTGGACAAAAGTTTGTGGACACCTGACCATAAGATTGGTAAATGAATAATTTTGAACTTCCCATTCCACATCGATTCCCTGTTTGCTGTTATAATGAGCTCCATTTATCTGGGAAAATGTTCTAGATTTTGTTGAGATTCATTTAGTTACAAGTGTTAGTAAAGTCAGGTACTGATGTAGGTAAGAAGGTCAGGAGGTTCCTGTGGTGCAGTCAGTGTTCACATTCATCCCAAAGGTGTTCAATAGGGCTGGAGCTCTAAGCAGGGGATCTTCCACCCTATGCAAAGCAGATCTTCATGAAGCTGGCTTTGTGCAGTTTGTGTAATGCTGAAGCAGGTTTGGGTCTCCTAGTTCAAGTGAAGGGAAAATGTCATGCTCCTGCATCTGAAGGCGTTTGATACTATTGCGTGTCTCCAACTTTGTGTAGTTTGGGGAGGAACCTCATTTGACTGGAACAGTCAGAAGTCTGAATACTTTTGAAGTAATGGTTGAATTTCTGGAGCTAGTCTAAGGGATCGTGTGCCAGAACCATACTGTTCAGGTTGAAGAATGTTAAAGTTTGTTTAAGTCTGTGGAAATGCGCTGTGGACTTCTGCAGAAACATCGTTCTAATCCTGTGTTCTGTGTTTGTATCAGAGATCACTGTACCTGCTGCCAGATCTGGTGAATTAAGCATGAATGTATGCCAGGCTGAAGATATTTTATCTCATGCCTGGAGGTTATTTTGGGATGGTATGTGCTAACTGATACACAGGGGCGCAATTAACAGTTTTAAGGGGGGTATGCAAGACAGAAGTTTAGGCCCCCATATATATATATGTGTATGTTATATTATTAATAAAGTTAATATAGTTTAATTTTATTTACAGGGAATAAATTTTATTTCACCAGTGTTATTATTTAAAATGTGTGCATGTACGATAAAAAAATTTTTAATTGATGATTGTGGGGCCCCCTAGCGTTCTCTTGGGCCCATATGCTTGGCATACTCTGCACCCCCCCTAACGGCGCCCCTGCTGATACACAGGGGGAGAGTGTGAGAATCGGGAGAGATACAGTGGGGCAAATAAGAATTTTCCAAGTTCTCCTACTTACATTGTACAGTGTGTGCAAACCTGGTCAACAACTACAGAAAACGTCTGACCTCTGTAATCGTAAAAAAAAGTTTTCTGCACCAAATATTAAGTTCTATTTTTCTATTGTATCTAATACTTATTTCATGCAATAAAATGGAAATAAATTATTTCAAAATCATGCAATGTTATTTTCTGGATTTTCTTTAAAGTGTACCTACGGAGAAAATGACAGATTTCTCCGTTCTTGTGTGGGAAAACTTGAAAAATTGGCAGTGTATCAAATACTTCTTTGCCCCACTGTATAGTTCAGATAAACCTGCTGTAACATGAAGCTGTGCTGCATGTTGCAACACACCCACACACATACACACTGGTAGTCTACCAATTACCTCGTTCCCTCCAGACAGGTTTGTGATCCAGAGATAATGAGACCAAATCAAAAGCTTGTTGCCAAGTTTTTACACCTGGTATTTTACACACAGGGAATCTAGTTTTGGAGGTGAAGCTCCCAATGTAACCGGTGGCTCGCGACACCAGTTATAAAATCACTTTTCTGCGTTGTGTAGTGTAGTGGAGACAGACACGAGACAACAGGCGGCGGTTTCACTGGCTTTTATCTGATGTAAAAGAAATAAAAGCAGCCTCTGAGTACAATCACCCTTATTTTGCTCTATAAAACAAATGTGATGTAGATTTAATTACCATGTGCTTTTCATCTCCACATATAGCCAAAGACACAAATATAACCTAAATTGGGCAAAATGACAGAAATAACCACACAGGTAAGTAAAATAACATAATACACATAATTTGCAATAAAGATATAGACATAAAAGCAACAATTAAAATAAAGATTAATGAGGATTAGCAGGAGCCAAAAATAACCCACCTCTTCTATGCATTAACAATGCCAAGAGGAAGAGGAGGAGACAAAACAGGAAATTATGTAGGCTCATGATGACATCACAGCAATTAAAGGGGAAAGGTGCTCATTCAGGCAGGTACACCAGATATATGAAAAACCATTTTGTGAGAATTATAACAATCAATACACATGTTTTAACAGAACACTTTCTGTACTTGTTACACCAATACACAAAACATGTCAGCAAGATGCATAAAATTTAGAAAACACAACAAATCTCACGACTAAATATAGACAGGATACAGCTGCCTTGTACAGGACTGAATTTACACCTGCACGTGATGTTATACCCACTGTGGATTAAGCTGCTTTAAGAAGGTCCCTGGCTGCTACTGATCAGGAAGCTCCTGAGTTACGATGGAGATGTTCTGATGACTCCACGAGTCTTAAAGGATGGGGTCGTGTGCAGTGATTTCTTCATCATTTAACACATTACAGTACAATACCCCATGCTTATCACCATTCTTTATGACTCCTGGGTGGGGTGGGCTAGGCCACATCTCTCTTTTCAGCAATATTTTCGGGTTACGATGTGGTCATCTCAGAACGTAAATCAGTCGCTACCTGTACATTTTTCTGACATGAACACATTGTCCTTGGATAGGGAGATATAAGGTGTGGATTTGTGATTATGTGGTAATACTCACTGTTTCTTCTCATTTTACAAAAAACAGCACTGCCTCCAACCACAGTGAGACACAGTGAGACTGAATACAGCTCTCACCCCAATCACACCACTCTGCACCTGCACTTAAATAAATTTGGATTTTTTTAAATGGATTTTTTTAAATTTAAAAACAATTTAGCCAAACAAACAGGTTCTGTAAATGTGTAAACTGGGCACCCAGTTGCACCTACAATAACTAGAAACCTTTACTGTAATACATATCAAGTACATTACAATATTTATCTTCTACAGGTTGAGTAAAATCTGGTTCTTGTAAAATCTTGTAAAAATTCATCTGGATGCCTTAATGGTAGAATCCTGAGGCCAGGCAGCTTAGGGTCAACTTGCTGTGGTCAGTCACTGATTTCTTTGTAAACACATGAACATCTGGAGGAGCTGAAAAGACAGAATATGAATGAACATGAATATGAGTGAACATTAATTAGGAACTGAGGAGATTCCAGTTAAATCGTTTAGACACACACAATGTTTTTTCAACTTTTCTTTCCCATAATCCATGAACTTGCTGAGCGATCCATCTGGAGTTTTCCGTATCAAAGGAGAGGAACTCAGTACCATCGTAGGCATACTCACTGATTCCTTTCTCAAATGTAGTATTCCCATCTGCACCTTCATCGACCACACAGCCATGTCTCCACTGAAGAACATGAAGGATTGAAATGGACAGAGTGAAGTGAAAACAACAAATTTGTTTAACCAACTGAGCAAATTTATGAAGCCGTAGACTTATTCACTAACCAGTCTTATTGTGTCTCATGCACGCCATCAGGATCTCCAGGTTCACCTTAAACCACTGCTCTTTGCTCTTGAGTTCCTTTTTCCCAGTAATCCTGTGGTATCTTCTCTTTCATCCAGTCCTCTTTAGGAACCTTAAACTGAGTCTTGCTGTCATAGTAGTCGATCACTCGATCATCGAGCATTCCCAAAGCAATGAACTTAGATTCTGGGCAGATTGAGAGGTTGTGAGAGACATGTGTAGGTGTAAAACAGAGAGTGTTCACCTGTGAAAATAAAAACAACACAAACTCGCCATAAAACCTACCGACTTATTATTGAATACAACAGGTTGTCATTAATTATAAGATTTGTGCATTAATAAATGTAGAATGTAGCTAAACTATTAAACTATTAGCTGTAGCTACAGTAAATGTACCTAATAAACAATGCCATTTGCTTAAGTTCTTGCTCTCCAAGCTCACTGATCTTGACCAAAGGCCTACTCAACTATTACCGATCTTTTCTGAGTAAAGGAAGGGCAGATCCTATGACCAGCTCCAGGTTGAGGTCAACAGGATGGCCTCTGCTGTTGATTTTAATGCTGTGACTAACAATGAAGGCTCCAACAGGGAACCCCCCATCATCAATCTGTTGATCTTGACTGCTGAGCTGCGTTTGTGTGGTGTAGCTCTATGTTGTTTTATTGTTTTGTTTTCTCATTTGCATCAGCTTTATATGGTTTAAATTACAATAAAAGCTTCTTGACTGATTAATGCAGCTGACATGGCAGTCACCAATGACAAGCTCTGCCCTGTAATCAGCCTGGTGATCTGGTAAACTCACTTATGTAGCAATAAGTCACAACAAGCTCTACCGTGAGGTCAATCTGGCCACCTCACCTGCCAAACCCATGGATGTGTCTGACTTAGTAGCCACCCACCAACAGTTCTGCCAAGAGGTCAACCTGGTAATCTCTGCTATCAAGCTCACTGCTGCCGCTAAAGTAGGAGACACCCATTAAATGCCCTAATGAGAGGAATGGTCATTGGAGTAACCTCTTCAGTCATGTTCCACTCACAAGCCCATGAGCGAGCCCTCAATCCAAGTCTATGCCAGAGACCTCACAAGTTGCTGATGGCTCCTTCTTGACATTTGGAAGACCTTCATGGTCTGAATCACTGAGGAGAGGCTCCTGGAGTAGTGCCAGAAAAAAACAGTGTTCCTGTTCCTTTCTTTTTCTAAACATAACAGCAACATCGTATTGATGAGGTTCCATTTTGAGTCTGGTTCCTCTCAAGGTTTCTTCCTTATGAAGTCTCAGGGAGTTTTTCCTTCACCACTGACTCACTCATTAGGGAGAAACTTATAGGGTCATATTTATAATCTATGTATTTCTATGAAACTATTTTAGAACAATGTTTATTGTTAAGTTGCTGTACATAAAACACTGAATTTAATTGAATATCCTTTAGTTTACATCGGGTGAACTGTCATGAAGCCCAGAATGTCTCATATCTCTACAAAACTTCTGCTTCCGCAAAAAGTATCTATTATGTATTCCAAGTGTTTTTTTTTTTTGTTTTTTTTGCTTTGTTTCATTTCCATTTTAAAGTCTTGTTTTGGTTCCTTTTTCTTATCTTTCACATGGTCTAGTGATTTACTAATCAACAAATTAATTCATTTTTATGACCTTTAATTACATTTTAGATTTTGGAATATTATATTAATAAACTGCTCCTTTATAAGCATTCGATTTCTCTTGGCCTCACCGTATTCTGACAAACTCAGCTGTTAGCTTTAATCAAGATACTAACAATACAAATATATAATAACTATAACAAATATATATATATAGTGTCAGAGAGTCAGGACATGATGCAAGGTCAGATTATTCTGCAGTAATGCAGGTGTGGGACTGGAGGGAAGGACCCAAATGCAGGATGTGACAGGGTAAAGGAGAAAACAGGCTTTAATAAAGACACACTGAGCGATGTGGTCCAGGCGAAAACACAGTCCAAAAGACAGTCGAGGGTCTGAAACACAGGGTGATACAGAGAAGACAAAAACAAAAACAAAAACACTCCAAAAAATCAAAAGCTGGCAAACGGAACAATATAGACAGGACAAAAACAAAAACGCAAAACCAAAGCCAAACCGGGTACTAGGGAGGCAGAGCAGAGCAGGGGTCAGGAACAGGAACTAGATCCAGAGCAGGCAGGGTGGCAAGAATAATCTCAGAGGCTAGAGAGCCAGTAAGATCATCTGGCCCTGAGCTAAGGTCTAGAAGTCCTTATATACCGGGTGGCGCGGCAAGATGGCCGCCGACCCGGAAGTGCCCGCCATGTACCCGGATGTTGACAAAAATTTTATAGGAAATTTAGATCAGTTCCTACTCTGCTTAGAAGGTACAGGTTCACCTCCAGGAACCTGAAGAGGGCGTTTAGGATTGTTTTTGACCTTCTCACCCTGGACTTTATGTTTTACATTAACACAATCACTAAGGACCACAATACTGCGGCCCTGAACCTCGGACTTCTTCATTACTGATCTCATTCTGACTCAGAAAAACTTCTGCTTTTAAGACTAAAGGAACACAAATGCAGGGGTTCTGGTGAAAGCAGAGACTCACCGCTGAAAGCTGGAGCCACAGATGAGAACATCACAGATGCTGAGAGAAATCCACTCCATCTTCACACAATCACACACCTTCACGGTCCAACTGAGTTTTCTGAGCTTTCTGGTTACTTTCTGACCACCAGAATCAGATCCTCAGACCAGACAGTCACCAAACAGCCTCTGTGTGTGTGTGTGTGTGTGTGTGTGTGTGTGTGTTTGAGTGTGTCGGTAATCTTCAGGCAGATGTGTCTTTTAATGAGAAGATTAGTATAAAATACAGAATGAATAAAATACAATATAATAAATAGAATTTTCTGT
>NC_139580.1:1749248-1751748 GCF_946808225.1 Silurus aristotelis
ATTAGAAAATGGAAGAAGCCAAACATGACTGTCAGTCTCCCTCGGACTGGGGCTCCATGCAAGATCTCACCTCGTGGGGTCTCAATGATCCTAAGGAAGGTGAGAAATCAGCCCAGAACTACACGGGAGGAGCTGGTCAATGACCTGAAAAGAGCTGGGACCACCGTTTCCAAGGTTACTGTTGGTAATACACTAAGACGTCATGGTTTGAAATCATGCATGGCACGGAAGGTTCCCCTGCTTAAACCAGCACATGTCCAGGCACGTCTTAAGTTTGCCAATGACCATTTGGATGATCCAGAGGAGTCATGGGAAAAAGTCATGTAGTCAGATGAGACCAAAATAAAACTTTTGGGTCATAATTCCACTAAACGTGTTTGGAGGAAGAAGAATGATGAGTACCATCCCAAGAACACCATCCCTATTGTGAAGCATGGGGGTGGTAGAATCATGCTTTGGGGGTGTTTTTCTGCACATGGGACAGGGCGACTGCACTGTATTAAGGCGAGGATGACCGGGGCCATGTATTGTGAGATTTTGGGGATCAACCTCCTTCCCTCAGTTAGAGCATTGAAGATGGGTCGAGGCTGGGTCTTCCAACATGACAATGACCCGAAGCACACAGCCAGGATAACCAAGGAGTGGCTCTGTAAGAAGCATATCAAGGTTCTGGCGTGGCCTAGCCAGTCTCCAGACCTAAACCCAATAGAGAATCTTTGGAGGGAGCTCAAACTCCGTGTTTCTCAGCGACAGGCCAGAAACCTGACTGATCTAGAGAAGATCTGTGTGGAGGAGTGGGCCAAAATCCCTCCTGCAGTGTGTGCAAACCTGGTGAAAAACTACAGGAAACGTTTGACCTCTGTAATTGCAAACAAAGGCTCCTGTACCAAATATCAACATTGACTTTCTCAGGTGTTCAAATTCTTATTTGCAGCTCTATCATACAAATAAATAGTTTAAAAATCATATATTGTGATTTCTGGATTTTTTTTTTTTAGATTATGTCTCTCACAGTGGACATGCACCTACGATGACAATTTCAGACTCCTCCATGATTTCTAAGTGGGAGAACTTGCAAAATAGCAGGGTGTTCAATTACTTATTTTCCTCACTGTATAAGAGCAAATTGAGACTTGTGGAATGATATGTTCAAAAAGCAGATGCTTATTCCCAGATGTCCGCAAACGTTTGCCATTACATTGTATCTGTTTCTCTTTCTGTCTGTGTCTCCATCTATCTTCTAAATAATGCCCAATGTTTGTGGACACCTGACGATAAAATCGGTTTCTTTTTGAACATTTTGAACTATTCCAAATTTTGTCTCCATTGTCTTTTATAATTAGCTCCACACTTCTGGGAAGATGTTCCACTAGATTTGTGTGGAGATGGTCAAGTTTGGGTCTCCTAGTGCAAGTGAAGGGAAAATTTAATGCTACAACATTGAGAGACAGTTTGGGGAAGAAGCACATCTGGGTGGAAGAGTCAGGTTTATTTATTTCAGTGTCTATCAGTGATCATGCTGTGAGTCAGAGTGTGTGATCCTCAGAAACACGTCAGCTTTATTCTGTAGAAGAGAAAACGTACGATCTGAAAAAGTGAAACTATTCATGTCACACTCCAATGCAGCTTTAAGAATGTGTCTGATCTTGTCTGAGCATGAACATTCTGACAGGAGTCATGAGGAGAAAATGACGCTGTCGCTTCGGTCGCGAGTCAACGTCTGTGTGAACGCCAGACTTTTATCTTTCCATCAGAGCAAAGAAGCGAAAGATTTCAGAGAGAAGAAACTCGAGCGAATCCATGCTGGTGATCAGGAGGTCTGGAGGACCAGGAGAGGGTGCTGTAGTGACCGGCGTCATGTGTTTGGTTTTGAAATTGAAAGGAGGTGAAGAATAAAGAGTTTCTCGTAAATAATAACAGAACTTTAATGGAGGACACTGAGTGTTGGAGTTTCCTACTGGAGGGAGGAATGGAAGTGTTTGGAAACCAGTTCAGGCTGGTGTAGGTGATGTGCAGTAGATATGTTCCTCAGAATCACATTCTATTTCTCAGCAGTCTGTCTGTCTTTATATCAGACTTATGCAGGGGGCGTGGCTTAGCAATCCCAAAGAGTATACAGAATGGAATGATAAACATGAGCTCTGAAAAAGCGTCACTGACTTTTTATCCATTTATAGTACATTGCATTTCCTCTACATTCCAACTATCTGAAGCATCTTTCAGGTGACTTTGTGCTATAAAAGTTAAATATAAATACACAGTCCACATGTAGTCTCCATGTGCTGTTATAATGAGCTCCACTCTTCTGGGAAGATGTTCCACCAGATTTTGTGGAAATTCATTCAGCTACAATTGTGTTAGTAAAGTCAGGTAGTGATGTAGGTCAGAAGGTTCCTGGGGTGCAGTCAGCATTCTCAAAGGTGTTCAATAGTGTTGGAGCTCTATAGCAGGAGATCTTCCACATCATCCACATCATGGAAAGCAGATATTCATTGTGCAT